>NC_134275.1:37257631-37560198 GCF_031893055.1 Leptodactylus fuscus
ATAAGTACAAATCCTCTATTCATCACATGCCCCAAACATTGTATAGGTTTCTTCAAACCACAAGCAAATGCCATGACATCTACTGTATATCATTGTCCAGCTACATTGACTTGAATGATCCAATGGATTTGGATCAATGGTTGCAATTCAGCACTTAAAAGGAAAGTCAGGTGGAAAAGTTTGGAGCTATGCTGGCTAGTGACGGAGGTCTCAGAAGCCAGATACGGAGGCTGTTTATACTAAATTATTCATGGTGACAGTAGTGCAGCTTTATGGTGATATGCAGAACACAGTCTTGAGCAATGGTAAAACTATTTACAACACCTGTTCACCAATCTTCCCGGCTCTTCCTGTGTCTCCTGGCTCACCCTGAAATAAGGAAAAGATAGGAACACCGTCACTCACAAAGCTCTGATCTCACATTGTAAATCACATCTTTCTACATACTGAATGAAGCTTACTAGGCAAACATGGACATCCAGTGGGTGCTGGCACAATTAAATCCTTAAAGGGGTTTTGTAGGCTACAAATATTGATGACCTATACTAAGGATAGATCATCAATAACAGATGTGTGGAGGTCTGACAACAGACACCCCCACCATTCAGCTGTTCTAAGCAGCTGATAGAAAGAGAACTAAGCAAGAAACAGACAGCTCTTTTCTCTATGTAGCGGCAAGACCAGGTACTGCAAATCAGCGCTCATTCATTTGAATGGGATCTAATCGGCATTGACTCAGCTTAGCCACTACATAGAGAACAGAGCTGTTTCCTTTTAATAATAATAATAAATTTTATTTACATAGCGCCAACATATTCCGCAGCGCTGAACAATTTGTAGGATTCAAATACAGACAGAAAGATACATTACAAAGAAAGTAATTTCCCACAATGGGATTGAGGGTCCTGCTCGCAAGAGCTTACAATTTCTGTGAATCAGCTGCCGGGTACAGCAAATTGATAGGGGTACAAGTGTCAGAACCTCAAAGATTTGATGAGAGAGACATAATTTTAGACTTGAACATCAATAGTTTTTAGATTGGAAAAGCCCTTTAAACCATATTCCTTTTTGGGGGATGAGATTTATAGCACGGGTGGATATTACCTACCAGCACTATATGGGGTGAGGATCAAAATATAGCAACAAAACATCCTGCGGAGACCTGATACAATGTGACGGCACAGAAGCTTTTGTATGCAGCATAGTATCCACAGCATACTAAGGAAAAATCTGCATGGCAAATTAGAAATTAAACCACCATGTCTGAACTGACCCTTATTGTTTTTTTCATTTTTTTTAGCCATTTTCCTATGCTAATAAAGGGCTTGTTCAGGCAAAATACTAGGCCAACAAAAATCTGTGTCAGAAATATGAGGCTGACCCTTGTCAAGATTTGCAGATTGATATACCATGGATCCAAATGCAGATTAACACCATTTAATCTGCCTGTGGTTACCTTCTACAAATTCCGTGCAGATTACTCTCCAAGTATGCACATGCTCATTTTTTTCTGTAATGCACATTACAAATCTTTACGTGAAAAAAACAGTGCTAATCGGGCCCCAGCGCTCAAACAGCACTGGGGGCGTCCCCAATGCTGCCAGAGAACTTACTTACACAGTAAGTAAGCAGCCATTTTCTTGTGGCTTGTGGGCGTGCATAGTAGGCTCTGCCCGAGGCCTACAATTTTCAAAGCCTGCGCTGGAAGAAGACGTTCCTGAAGAAGATGGAGGTGGCGCTGGAGATTTCTCTTGCAGCATTGGGGACGCCCCCAGTGCTGCAAGAGAACTCATTTGCATACTGGCAAAAAACGGTATTTCTATGGAACGGCGGGGCCAAGAAGACATCTAAAGGTAGGAGACAAATAGCTTTTCTTAAGGCTATTCTGACGTGTTAGGGACAAAAAATTACTTTTGAATGATAGGATCCCTTTAATGAATCACTAAGAGACATTGTTTCTATCCAAAATAACTGCATTATCAGTTACTGGTGAGGAGCGCTATTGTTTGTCTCTAGCCCCATCCCATACTTATTTATGCTGTGCCATACTGGACTGTACATGAGACAGATATATCAATTTATTTTTGGTTACATATTATACACCCCAAAGTTCTGCTGAGTATAGTGCAATACTTCTAGCATTTAGCATTCTGTATATTTGAGACTTTATTCCAAAGTACTGACAGCAAACAGATATCTTAAAATTGAATGAAATAAAAGCAGCATGGCAGAAATGTGAAAAACTCCACTTGAGTGGGAGCTAAGCTGTAGTAGCCTAGTCTGTCCACTATACAGAGAACGACGCTGTCTGCTTCCTGCTCCATTCTCTGTGTATCACCTACTGAGAACAGCCGAGTGGTCAAGAGGACAGGTACCGATTCACTAACAATCTGATACTGATGACTTATCCTTAGGATAGGTCTTCAAAATTTTTAGCCTTTACCCCTTTAAGGTTTATCAAGGGGAAAATTAAAGCTTGAATGTCTATATAGAGCTATATGGTATTAAAGGGGTTATATGAGAACATGTCTGTTCACTTACAGAAATAACACACTCTTGCAAGTATAGAGCAGATATAAGCAATAAAGCAGAGCTGTAATACTAGATATTGAGCAAGAGAGGCGCTACTCCTGGAAGATGCTTTCTAATCCTCCCAAAATGGTAAAAATAACATGAATGAGATGGTATTCATACGGATATGAAAACAGTTTAGAAATAATTACTATCTTGGTTTATTTCATGAATACCATGCCATCTTAAAATGGAAAGAAATTTATACACTGAAAGTAAGGGAAAAAAAATCTATGAAAAATCAGCATATTAGGAAAAAACCCAAAATAACAAATCGGCATAAGGCCTTGATTCATGGACAGACATAGATGGGCCTATGTGATGGAGGGGCCTGAAGCGAAGCCTTAATCCGCCCTTGGCTGCTGCTGTGTTGTATCATACGCGTATAATTTGTTGGTGTGAGCTGGAAGTGATCGGCAGGATTTACTTGTCGCACATATGGAAATAGGATGTGTAAAAATCTGAGTCAGTTTGTGGCATTTCTCTTCACCCTCGAGTAACGCCAGGAACAAGTGCCAGGTCTGAAGAGTTACAAACCTCCCAGACTAACAATGAGCGCCAAAGAAAAGAAACTCTTTGTTACACGCAGCACAAGGGCCAGCAGAAAAGACTCAAAACACACAGACTTTTTTTTTCTCAGCGATTCCTCTCAATGATACATGTGCACTTCAGTTGTAAAGCCCGCTTGTTTCCTTTTCATTCAGTGTCCGGAGAAGTAAAGCGAGATTCTAAATGCTGCAAAATCAACTCAACTCTGAGCAGATTCACTATGTGCCGTGAACCCATAGGGCAGTACTATGTACCACCCTCTCTTACCTTTAGTCCTTCTGCTCCCGGTATACCTGGAAATCCCTTTCTGCCTGGATACCCCTAGAAATAAACAGACCTTAGAAAAATGTACACTTAATATCATTACATGGCAGCCTTCTAATGCACAATATCTTCACCTGATAAACATTGGGAGTTATACATAGGAGAATGTACCAGACTTTTAACTATCTATAAAAGGGGTATACACAAAGTATTCCATAAATGCACAGACATACTTGCTGAAGCAAGGAGGGAGCCTATCGCATCCATTTTGGTGCTGAAGTGGCTGCAGTTGCTGCTCCATCCTATGAGGTGTATGGGGATAACAGGTGTAATCCTTTTAGCGTGCCATAAAATAATGAAATGGAAATACCCAATGCAGCAGAAAAAAAGTGGGCGGCATTTACCAAGCCTTTTGTAGCTGTTTTCTTCTAATTCTGGTTCTATTTGGGGATTTATGCTGTGTGCTCAAGATTATCATGTGTTTTAAAGGGGCTCTATTATTGGCAAAAAGTCATTTTTAACTAATCACATCCTTTAGAAAGGCTATTCTTCACCTACATTTAGTATTTAAATTGCCTTCTCGGTGCACAGAAAGTTGTCAGCCCCCCTATACTCTGTGTGCTATGTGTGAGAGCAGGGAGGAGGAGTCAGCAGCAGCCTGTGCTGTATATACAAAAGACTTCTGGGGTGCACCGAGAAACTAATTAGCCTATGAATAAAAACGGACTTATTCGAAATCTACTGAGGCAATTTACATACAAAAGGTACATGTGGAATAACCTTTCTAAAGGCTATGCAAGGATGTGATTAGTAAAAAAAGACTTTTTTCCAATGGTAGAGCCCCTTTAAGACTTTTACACCATTCACTTTGCTATTTTGTTGGGGAATGTGGGTGCAGATTATCTGGAGTAATATTTTACACTGCAAAAAAAAAAAAAAAAGGGTTGAATAAATCCAACATGTCTGACAGCTTTGGAATTTAGTGCAAAATTTATTGCACTTTTTTAATAAATTAGGTGCACGAAATGCTGAGGCATAAAAAGAGGGCATGCCAACAAAAAGGTGCAAAACTGTATACATAAAATAATAAATCACCCCCGCTGTGGTTTTACATTCCCAGCAAAGTGTATGAAATTTAACCTTATCCACACAATGCAGAAAACACAGCATTAGGCATTTTTGAAAATCACTGTTTTTTTTTCCCCTTTGACTTTTAAGGAGTGAGGAAGATATGTGGAAATGCTGTAGGACATAGCAAATACGTAATGAAATACACTTCTACAACGAGACTTTTTTTTTTTTTTTTTTTAACAAGGTGCAGCCTTATCCTTAAAGAGGAGATGTTGTATTCCCACAAAACAACAATTTTGCAGTATCTTCTCTTAGAACACTCTTTTGGGGATCTGGGTGTTACCTCTCCCCTTGGCAAATATACAGTCTAAAATGGTCAGTGCTGATTGGACACTGGCAGAGACACCCCCTACTGGTAACGCCAAGCTGTACAGTAAATTTATACATACATTTCTAAGAAGAATAACAGAGGAACAGCACAATGCAGAGTTTACATGGTTCTGAATTGTTATATCAGGAAAGAGGCATTTTAGAAAAGGTCACTGGTCCTCTTTAACTAATTTTTCCACAAACATTACTAATCCCATATCCACAGGATAGGGAATAAGTGTCTGATCTGCGAATACCAGCAGTTATGAGAACTGGATTCCCCAAATTTCCTGTGTGAATGGAGCAGTAGAATGCTTGTATGACCACTCACTTCTATGGGACTGGTAGTGTGCTGTATTCTGATGTCTCTGACCGTTCCACAGAACTAAATGGTGCGATGGTCATGTATGTGCACATAGAGAACTCCAGGATCTCACTTCCTAAACCATACCCACCCATCCTGTAAATTGAAATTTGGGATTGTGGTGGGAAAGCTCTAAAAAATGTGAAGTGAATGAACATGACTTCTTGTAATAAAGTAAATCATGGAGTAACCAGGACTTTGCAATTTGTCCTTCCTGTGTGGTAAGCAGACTACAGGTTTGTGGACACACAAGGGCAGCCAGCTTTGACTATGTGTTCCTGCCAACTCCCCGTGATTTCGGGTATGACTCCCTGGAGTCTGCAACACCAGCTGCTATTGATGTGGGAACTGTAACGTACAGTATAGGCTCACTTTACAAGCAGTGTTGCAAAGAAGAATACAAAGAATTACTGACTACTCAATGAAATCATCTAGTATTCACTGAAGTTGACATCTTTTGTCTTTAATAGACACCAGCAGGGTGGCCTCCCACAGCTGAAGACATGGGCGGGGGTCAGTAGTAAATTGCATAGTTACAAATTTATTTATTAAAAGGGGAGTCTAAATTATTACACAAAATGAGCCATCAAAGATGAACTGTTAAAGAAGCCAAAATCTAAGAGTTACAGAGAATCAGCAGGCGCCTGGTGACAGCAGGTGGGGCAGACTATGTGGACTATAGAGGGAGATGCAGACAGGTTTCCAGCAGGACATAAGGGACAGCCATGTACTCTGTTCAGCACCCTTTCGAGTGAGGTGACAGCAACCCTCCAGACATAAAGGGGCTTCTATTTCTGCCTTGATTTCATCCTGACTGGTGTCATCTCCCGTAGGTGGCGTGGCTGTTATATATTAGGCTAGAAAAACATTCAGCAGGAAAATGCTTCATTTCCTGCTGATGTCTACAAATACTAAACAGGTTAATTGAGTAACATCTTAAATTTGTACCTCCAGACCGGGAGATCCTGGTGGTCCAATTGGCCCTTCCTCTCCCTAAAAGGGAAACAAAATGACAGGTTAGAAGGAATGATGACACCTACCCGCACAGGTTATATATGACAGCATGTTATTATAACACAAGTGCCAAGGAAGGAACACGATTTATTCTCAGTGCATGCACACAGGATATGTCAGATATGGGAAGGTCTCTAAAATAAAATATGAAAAATTACACCTTCTCCTCCTCCGTAAGAAGCCACTTCCATCCATATATATATATATATATATATATATATATATATATATATATCAGATACAAAAATTGACACATGAAATGCAATATATAAAAAAACAAAAATTTCCATCAAGCTATATAGAACTATGGAAACTTTCCTTTTGGATGGTGGATTTGATCAGAATTCCAACACAGCAAAAGCACCCAAAGTGGGGGCTTTTGTGGCAGAATTGACGGTGAAGGATGGCTAGATACATTGACATGCTGTGGCTTCCTGTTTTTTTTATTGCATTGTGTAGTTACTCTTTGCTGCTATTGCACATTCCATGTTAGCCTTACTGTTTTCTTCTGCACAGCAGTGGTCTTGGCTACCCAACCACTTGAATGGAGCTGTGCTGCCGCATCCCTACAAATAAGGTGTACCAGTGTGGTGTTGTACAGGGAAGTGTATGGAGTCATATCCCTAACACTTTCAGGTTCACTGAGGGTCCCTGATGTCAGACCCAAACTGATCATCATAGGTGTTTTACAGCAAATAAATATATTTATTCATTAGCTGCAGTGGTCACCATTGTGGTAACGGAGTGGGTACCATCAACCATTTATTTGAAGTGTAGGATTGTGGGGACCTGTAAAACTTCTGAACCACAGATGTGGGGTATCACATGCCCATTGTAAGCTCTGTTAAAATAAATTTTACATCACTGGAATACTCCTTTAAAGGATTTTTCCCTACAAAACAAGTTATTCCCTATCCACAGGATTGGGGATAACTTCCAAATCAGTGGTGGTCCGACTGTTTAGACCCCCACTATTCAGGAGAACCAGTGGCTTTCTTCCCCCGCCCTGAATGGTGTGGAGGTTGGGCAGAATGTGCATTTAATTCACTTCAGTGGGAGCCCCTGAGATAGCAGGCGATGTGCTTGGTAACAACTGAAGAAGACGTACACAATAGCTGACTTGCTAGGTGCCCAGCTGGACCCCCACAAATCAAGGTATTCCCTATCTTATGGATGGGCAATAGCTTTATTTTGTGGGAAAACTCCTTAAATTGATATCCTAGCCAGCATTTCTGAGCTACAATATCCCTTTAAAGGTCTCCATCTGGGTTTACAGTACTTTTGACAGCAAAAATAGCACAATGTGAAGAGCTATTTTTTCCATAAAAATTGAAATCTGACAAAGATTATTTCTGCAAAGATATCTTGAGATTCCTCAAGCAAGTTGTGGCTAAAAGCCATTATTGGCTCTGCATGCAAGGCACTTCGTCCAAACCCACTTTACACCACATACTACATGTAATCATTCACTTGATGGAAATAAAAGTCTTGGACCAGGGCTGGGATTAATATATTGGAACAACATAAAAACACAGGCATACATTTAAGAGAATGTTCAGATGTGGCAAAGTTTAACATTATTTTAAAGGGGTGTTTTGGGAGATTTTTTTTTTTTTTTTTGAGGCGCTATCAATAAAAGATACGTGGGTGTTCAATGCCCAGGACCCATGCAGATCAGCTGTTTGAAGTGGCAGCGTCTTCACATATTATGTCACATCACGTTCAATAGACACATGGATCACAATTCAGTCAAATTTACACGAATGGGTTGAGCTGCACCACCAATGTTAGCTGTTATACAAATATACGGCGCTGTGCTTGATAAAAAATGTAGACGCTGCATCCAAATGCTGCAGCCTCTTCAAATAGCTGACTGGCCAGGGGCCAGGCTGTGAGACCCCTGCTGATCATTAATTCATGACCTATCCTAAATAAAGGTCATCAATTATCTAGCATGGAAAACCGCTAACTACTTGCTCAACTTTTTCAATAACTTTTGTTGTATTATATAATAAGATATCAGTGTCAAGCTAAACTTTGCTACACCTGTTGAAAAAAAGTATATATATAAAATATGAAGACTTCTTGACAATGGTTAGGCCTGTTTTATTCTAGAATAAAGTCTCAAAAAATACATGAAAACTGAAATAGAATAATCTTCCTAGAAATTTATGGCTAAATTGACAATTGTCAATGTGTCCCTACATAATCTAATACTGTCAGCCCTGATTGGATAGTATCAGACAGTGTAGAGACACATCCCCCCCCACTGGTACAACCAGCTGTCAATTTCTTCATAAATCTCTAGGAAGCATAACAGAGTTACAGGAAAATGTTTCCATGAAGTAGTCACCTAGCCATCATGGTACCATATCTATAGTGTACAGGCACTACAACCATTCTCTGAACATATCTATTACCATACCAAACATGTCTATTAGAAATGACTCACCTCTAGCCCAGGCTGTCCTCTGGGTCCCGGGAAACCTCTTGCCCCTGGCTTTCCCTGTAAACCAACAAAAAGAATGAGGGTCTCATAAAAATAAGGACAAATCCCTTAGGATCCCTTCAGACGAGCAAGAGAGTGAAGTGATGGAGCGCCAGTTCAGTTCTGCCATGGGACGGCATCCAATATCAATTTCATGGAAGAGAGAGTTTTGGAGGAGCCTCAATACAAACAGTCGAGAAGTGGGTTCTGCCAATACAATCTCCAGGAATCTCACTTTCCGTTTTCTTTTTCGATAGCAGCTAGGGACACGGGTACATGCCATGATGAGGACATCTCACCTTTAATCCTTCCGGTCCGTTTTGTCCTGGAGGTCCAATGTCTCCTGGAAAGCCCTGCATGAGACAGAAATAAAATAAACCACCTGTATGATGGTTGTTTATGTAATGGTGCATTCCAAATACAACATCTAAGAGTAAAAAGAACTTGTGTCTGCCCTAAAATAGAGTATCTGGCATGAAATATTAATGATGGCTGTAATATAGCCAGGATAAAAGGAACCTGTATGTGCATATACAACTGGTGCTATAATACATATAAAATACTATAACAATTTATGATCAGTGGTTTCTGAGGATTATTTCTTTTTTTTATTAAGAAGACATACCAGAAGTTTTAAAGCATACCCGGTGTTTGGGCTGAATGTTCAGAATAAGGTGTTCTGTGTACATGAGGACTAACACTATTTCTGGCCATTATATGACTTGTATCCATATACATGGCATAGATCACCAGAATCTCTGCAGGTTCTCTCTAATTCTCAGCTTTTTCTGAGCTGGCCGCTATGTTGTTTCCCATACACTGCACAATGAGGAGATTGTGCTCCTGTAACTCTCTGTAGCACAGACGCGGCAGCAGTAGGAAGGACATTATGCAGCAGTATTGGGTACTATAGCTAAGAATACAGCACTGTGGTGAGGTACTCTTACTAAAATCAGCAGAATTGTCTTGGTCTCTCTCCACCAGCTCCACCTCCTGCTCAACCCCTTTCCATTGACTTCTATGGTCACCACATAACCTGATACCTCAATGGGATGAAAGTCCATCTTTGTGGCAATACCACATCTCCGTTCCATTAAAATAAATGGGACTGAGCAGCATTATGGCTATTTGACCAATGTACATGATGTTACTTCTTGAGAAGAAGAAGAAAGCAGTCATGTTTTCGAGTCCTGCACAACCCCTTTAACCCCTGCAAATACACAGCCACCTTTTAATTGGGGTTCGCATAGTTATGGAATATCAGTTTGGAATACTTTTTCATGCTGCTCCATAAGATTATGTTAAAAATGATATATCACTGCCATGTAATGCAATGGATTAGAGCAAGCATGTGCTATGAACTGCCAGACAGCCCTAGACATAGAAATCCAGAGAGGAATTACCGTTATCATATACTTGTCGCTGTATGTTCTGCATATTTTTATGACAATTTCTGGACTTCATATTGATAAATACTAAAGAAGAATGGCATATGCATCCAAAAATAAAATAACATACTGCATACATGATTATAGGAAAATTTAAGGTCCAAAAATATTCAAAAAATGTACACATGCCCATATACTGGAGAGTAGGCATTGAATTTGCAGATTTGCTTTCTTTTCATTGTTTGTTGGGTTTAAAAGCTTAATTTTAATTTCACTATGCTAAAAAGCATAAAGAAATATGAATTTGGAAAGGGCAGAGGCTGTTCTCTTGTAACAGGATAGTCCTTTAAAGAATGACGTCCAACTTCAATGTACACAACACAATGCAGTCTGCCAAGCCCATGATCTAACCGTTTCTGGCTCTGGTGTGTGGACAAATCACAATAATACATTTTTACAATCCGCTGGCTGCCGCTGTGCCTCTGCTACATCACTGAGCACTATACTGGGGCAGTAGGGTTACAGAGATTTACACAGTACCCCCCCCCCCCCCCCCCCCCAAGAGCTGATGACTCAGTGTCACATCTTATGTCACCGACATGTCCAAACTAAACACCTTAAATTGGTTTTATACATACTGCCCAGAAGATCCAGTCTCACCATATAGTGTCGTCATTCTGCAGTAAACATCTTCCTTTCCATTGGCTCTTCCCAGTCTACTCCCTGTACAGTAATGGAGTCGCGGACCTGCCAGCTAATAGCATCATATGTGGAGACTGGAAATGAACCTGCTAACCTCTGTCAACCAATGCCATCTATAGAGAACCCAAACTTCTGTGGACATATGTGATATTTTCTCCACTAGCAACTGATGCATGATACTATACCTTTAAAATTGACCTTGTAGATAAAGAAACCATCTACTACTGAATTTAGGGCATCCCACAGTCACAGGCAGTCTGTTGTCAAGTAGAAATAAGTCCATCCATTGTGCTAAATCTCCAAATGTGATAAAGGAAGCTATGAAATATTAGGTTTATGCCCTGATTGTTGTATTAGTCTAGCTAAGGTCTTTTATCGGTAGTCTGGGGTTAGAACAAGAGGTTACTGAAACTGAAAGCGCAGATCAATGGAAACAGTATATTAAGGGGAGTATTAAAGGGTCTACCATTAGTATAAGCCATTATATCAGATTAGTGATCGACTCTAGGTATCCCTGACTATCAGCTATTTAAAGGGGCTGCAGCACTTGGCCGAACTCTGCAGCCCTGATTACATTGATCTATCTACCTTCATGGCAGCAGTGCAGGGTGTTTCAGATTCATCCAACAAAAAGGCAATATCCTGCACCACTGACACCACACCATAGACTGACCAATGTAATCCATGATAATGCCGTGCTGGTACTCATATCCTGGTATATCCTACCATGAGACCCCTGGATTCTGTTAAAACCCTTTCTTGATCGATTATACAGGACCTTCAAACTTCCTTAGTGATAACAAATTAATAAGAAATAAAAGAAGCAACTTGATAAGAAACAGCTCACACACTTCCTGTCCTTACAGTCATTAGACACAACATACCTCAGGACCCGGAGGACCTGGAACCCCAGGAAATCCTTTGTCACCCAGTTTACCCTAAAAAAAACAAAAAAACAACTTGTGTTATCTATAATCAGTTTTGCATAAAGCATATAGAATAAAATATTCTACAGTATATAAAAATACAGCCATAATGTAACAGGCTATGGGATTTTCCCATAAAAAGGGGTTTTCCTACCATTAACCTTAATGGCATAGTTATTGGGAGCCCCAATTAATTAGAAATTGTAAAACCCCAATCCCGTTACTTCAGGTGAGGTATACATCTCTTCATAAAATTTTTAACTGGTCCCACACCCCAAACTCATCTGTCAGGTTCACTTTTAATTGTAGTCAATGAGAGTTGATCATTAGAGTAAAGCAGACACTGGAGGGTTATTTTGCAGACATGGGATGTGTCCATACAGCCTCATATGGCATATGAATGACATGTAAAGCCTGTGCCTCAACCTTCCTCCCAAATCTTTAAGGTCAGCATATTACCAAGTGTGGGTACTCTGCTATCTGAACCCTATTACAACACGCAACATACCTGATCATCTGCATTGTCTCCAGTCTGCACAGAATACTGGGATATGTACTTGAACATTGGCTGGCGAGGCTCATGCAGTAGTAATAAGAAGCTATGGCACCACCACAAAATATCCCGGAGTAATGCAGAACTGCATCTCTCCATCTGCCAACAATCTGAAATGTCTCATCCACAATAACCCTGACCAAACGCACAACAATAAGTGGCTATTATGCTTTATTTATTGCTGAGGTATGCCACCGCCACATCAGTTTAATGAAGATTTCTCATTCTGTTGTGCTGTGTTTATTCTAACAAGACATTGGAAAAAATGACAAGAACCTCAGTGGTTTATATTTAACATTGCACCAGGAGTGGAAGCCTAGTGGAGAATTTCGCAATGTAATAATGTGGACTGTATTAACAGAAAAAAGAAGGAGGTAATGTAAGGACAATATTTTAACCTCCGGTGATTAAAAAAGCAGATCTTACCACAGGTCCTGTCTTTCCTCGCAGTCCTGGTGGCCCTGGGAGACCATGGCTGCCCTGCAACAAAGGTAAAAAGTCGGGGGAATTATCAACTGACATTAGAAATCATGGTACTGTACGTTTATTGGTGCAGAATTTATTTGGCATATTCAACCTGGACAATGATAGATCACCAAGTCTCATGACTTCATGGAGTAATAGGTATTTTGCTGCCGGAGCCACTAATATGACAAACAAGAGAGTTGTGTATAGAAAGCTCTTAAAGGGGTTGTCCAGTAAGTACTTTATAAAAAAAAAAAAAAGGATTGTTTGTTTGTGAAGCAGAAGTGACCCTGGCCAGAGTGCCACTGCTACCTTGATCATGCATCTGACCTGCAGAAGAGTCCAGGGGGTTGGATGTCCACCAATCAGATGCTGATGACCTTATCCGAAAGATAGGTCAACAATATTTAAGTAACAGAGAACCCCTTTATTTAAAAATAAATACATACATAACAGAATAAGAAGCAGCAATACTTCACCGATTTAACTTTATCCCGCTGGACAATTTCTTTAATGTGATAGTGACTAATACAGGTCATCACAGAAGAGCTATCTATACTTAGAAATGGCATGGCAGCTGGGCGGGTAGCACTGGACTGAACTCTGACAAAGGCAACATCCTTATACAGCTTGCATTTTCACTTTAAGACATATTAACTTAAATTATGACTCTAGTGGACACAAGGACTGACGTAAGAGGATGAATGTGTCGCTATATATATATATATATATATATATATATATATATATATATATATATATATATATATATATATATGAATTTTTTGTCTGTCTGTTCCTCATGCACGACCAAACGACTCGACTGATCCTCACCAAATTTGTCACACAGATACAGTCCTATGAAAAAGTTTGGGCACCCCTATTAATCTTAATCATTTTCAGTTCTAAATATTTTGGTGTTTGCAGCAGCCATTTCAGTTTGATATATCTAATAACTAATGGACACAGTAATATTTCAGGATTGAAATGAGGTTTATTGTACTAACAGAAAATGTGCAATATGCATTAAACCAAAATTTGACCGGTGCAAAAGTATGGGCACCTCAACAGAAAAGTGACATTAATATTTAGTAGATCCTCCTTTTGCAAAGATAACGGCCTCTAGTCGCTTCCTGTAGCTTTTATTCAGTTCCTGGATCCTGGATGAAGGTATTTTGGACCATTCCTCTTTACAAAACAATTCAAGTTCAGTTAAGTTTGATGGTCGCCGAGCATGGACAGCCCACTTCAAATCATCCCACAGATGTTCAATGATATTCAAGTCTGGGGACTGGGATGGCCATTCCAGAACATTGTAATTGTTCCTCTGCATGAATGCCTGAGTCGATTTGGAGCGGTGTTTTGGATCATTGTCTTGCTGAAATCTCCATCCCCGGCGTAACTTCAACTTCGTCACTGATTCTTGAACATTATTCTCAAGAATCTGCTGATACTGAGTGGAATCCATGCGACCCTCAACTTTAACAAGATTCCCGGTGCCGGCATTGGCCACACAGCCCCAAAGCATGATGGAACCTCCACCAAATTTTACAGTGGGTAGCAAGCGTTTTTCTTGGAATGCTGTTTTTTTTGGACGCCATGCATAACGCCTTTTTGTATGACCAAACAACTCAATCTTTGTTTCATCAGTCCACAGGACCTTCTTCCAAAATGAAGCTGGCTTGACCAAATGTGCTTTTGCATACCTCAGGCGACTCTGTTTGTGGCGTGCTTGCAGAAATGGCTTCTTTCTCATCACTCTCCCATACAGCTTCTCCTTGTGCAAAGTGCGCTGTATTGTTAACCGATGCACAGTGACACCATCTGCAGCAAGATGATGCTGCAGCTCTTTGGAGGTGGTCTGTGGATTGTCCTTGACTGTTCTCACCATTCTTCTTCTCTGCCTTTCTGATATTTTTCTTGGCCTGCCACTTCTGGGCTTAACAAGAACTGTCCCTGTGGTCTTCTATTTCCTTACTATGTTCCTCACAGTGGAAACTGACAGGTTAAATCTCTGAGACAACTTTTTGTATCCTTCCCATGAACAATTATGTTGAACAATCTTTGTTTTCAGATCATTTGAGAGCAGTCTGCCCATGCTCGGCGACCATCAAACTTGACTGAACTTGAATTATTTTGTAAAGAGGAATGGTCCAAAATACCTTCATCCAGGATCCAGGAACTGATTGAAAGCTACAGGAAGCGACTAGAGGCTGTTATCTTTGCAAAAGGAGGATCTACTAAATATTAATGTCACTTTTCTGTGGGGGTGCCCATACTTTTGCACCAGTCAAATTTTGGTTTAATGCATATTGCACATTTTCTGTTAGTACAATAAACCTCATTTCAATCATGAAATATTACTGTGTCTATCAGTTATTAGATATATCAAACTAAAATGGCTGCTGCAAACACCAAAATATTTAGAAATAAAAATGATTAAAATTAATAGGGGTGCCCAAACTTTTTCATAGGACTGTATATCATGTGTCCGGGAAAGTTTTAGACCAGGTCTCAGCTCTCTAGAACGTACCATTCCTGAGATACAGTATTCCCAAAACAATGACCTGCACTAGCCAATAGAAGCCTGCAAATTTTCAATCATATTCGCACAGCATACACACGGTCACATGTCCCTTATCAGCTAATAGAAGCTCACCGGTGCTTAGTCTAAACATTCACAGTTTTACTCCAGGTTTACATAACAACCCAGCCATTTTTCTTCATTGCTGTAGGTGAACTGTAAAGGGGCAGGGCGCTGTGGATGACACAGTTACACAAGGCCACATACACACAGCTTTACTCCAGGTTTCCATAAACAACTGCAGGTTTTTCACTGATATTCAAACTGAGACACACATGATCACATGACGCTTATGAACATACAAACACACGCACACACACAATACAAAATACACCAGTGCAAAACTGGGCAATTCTTATGGGGCCACTACACAAAATAAAAAAAAAAAAAGAAATATACCTGTGTAAAGTCGGATACTTCTGCTAGAATATATATGTACAAATAAATATATATACAGTCCTATGAAAAAGTTTGGGCACCCCTATTAATCTTAATCATTTTTAGTTCTAAATATTTTGGTATTTGCAACAGCCATTTCAGTTTGATATATCTAATAACTGATGGACACAGTAATATTTCAGGATTGAAATGAGGTTTATTGTACTAACAGAAAATGTGCAATATGCATTAAACCAAAATTTGACCGGTGCAAAAGTATGGGCACCTCAACAGAAAAGTGACATTAATATTTAGTAGATCCTCCTTTTGCAAAGATAACAGCCTCTAGTCGCTTCCTGTAGCTTTTAATCAATTCCTGGATCCTGGATATAGGTATTTTGGACAAACAATTCAAGTTCAGTTAAGTTAGATGGTCGCCGAGCATGGACAGCCCGCTTCAAATCATCCCACAGATGTTCAATAATATTCAGGTCTGGGGACTGGGATGGCCATTCCAGAACATTGTAATTGTTCCTCTGCATGAATGCCTGAGGATTTGGAGCGGTGTTTTGGATCATTGTCTTGCTGAAATATCCATCCCCGGCGTAACTTCAACTTCGTCACTGATTCTTGAACATTATTCTCAAGAATCTGCTGATACTGAGTGGAATCCATGCGACCCTCAACTTTAACAAGATTCCCGATGCCGGAATTGGCCACACAGCCCCAAAGCATGATGGAACCTCCCCCAAATTTTACAGTGGGTAGCATGTGTTTTTCTTGGAATGCTGTTTCTTTTTGGACGCCATGCATAACGCCTTTTTTTATAACCAAACAACTCAATTTTTGTTTCCAAAATGAAGCTGCCTTGTCCAAATGTGCTTTTTCATACCTCAGGCAACTCTATTTGTGGCGTACGTGCAGAAACGGCTTCTTTCTCATCACTCTCCCATACAGCTTCTATTTGTGCAAAGTGCGCTGTATAGTTGACCGATGCACAGTGACACCATCTGCAGCAAGATGATGCTGCAGCTCTTTGGAGGTGGTCTGTGGATTGTCCTTGACTGTTCTCACCATTCTTCTTCTCTGCCTTTCTGATATTTTTCTTGGCCTGCCACTTCTGGGCTTAACAAGAACTGTCCCTGTGGTCTTCCATTTCCTTACTATGTTCCTCACAGTGGAAACTGACAGGTTAAATCTCTGAGACAACGTTTTGTATCCTTCCCCTGAACAACTATGTTGAACAATCTTTGTTTTCAGATCATTTGAGAGCGGGCTGTCCATGTTCGGCGACCATCAAACTTAACTGAACTTGAATTGTTTTGTAGAAAGAAATGGTCCAAAATACCTTCATCCAGGATCCAGGAACTGATTAAAAGCTACAGGAAGCGACTAGAGGCTGTTATCTTTGCAAAAGGAGGATGTACTAAATATTAATGTCACTTTTCTGTTGAGGTGCCCATATTTTTGCACCGGTCAAATTTTGGTTTAATGCATATTGCGCATTTTCTGTTAGTACAATAAACCTCATTTAAATCCTGAAATATTACTGTGTCCATCAGTTATTAGATATATCAAACTGAAATGGCTGTTGCAAACACCAAAATATTTAGAACTAAAAATGATTAAAATTAATAGGGGTGCCCAAACTTTTTCATAGGACTGTATATATTTATCATCTACCTGTAGAATATGTCAGTGCTATATAAACAGAAAACCACTTCAAACCACTTTTCCAAATATATATATTTTTTTATATAACTCCAACATATTCCTCAGTGTGGTACAGAGACTGTCATCAGTGACATTGGATCTTGCCCCCATTGAGGCTCACAATCAAAAACCTTAATAAACCTATCCATATGTTATTATAGTGTGGGAGGAAACCAGAATACTCGAGGGAACTCTAATGAAATGTAGGGTGAACATACAAAATCCAAACAGATGTTGCTCTAGGTTAAACCAAAGACCCCAGCGCTGCAGGGCAATAGTACAAACCTCCAAGATGCAACTAAATAACAGAGCTCTTCTGCACCAAGAAATGTAACCAGTTCTCACCTTGTCGCCTTGAAATCCCACTTCTCCGGGTATCCCTGGAAATCCCTGAATGCCCTAAATGCACATTAGCAAGACAGGTTACAAAATGCATGGTAAGATGTAACAGATTATCAGCAGGATGTCATTATGCATCTATACAATATTTGAAGTAAAGGTAGGGTGTAGACACAGGAAGGTTAAACCACTAGTCTTAAAGGGATTCTATCAATGGGAAAACTCATTTTTAACTAAGCAATTATTTGCATAGTCTTTCGAATGGCTATTCCAGACATACCTTTTATTTGTTAGTCCTCCCAACTGTTTTTGAATTAGCCCACTTTTATTGATATGCTAATTAGCCTCCACGGAGCACCGGATGTTCACTGAGCACCACTGTGTGTAAACAAGGGGAGGTGAGAGCAGCCAAAGCTGCTGCTGCTAAATGTGACTCATCAGCCTTCCCTGCTCTCACCTCCCCCCTGTTTACACATAGCGCTCAGTGAACTTCCAGAGTGCTCCGAGGGGGCTAATCGGCATATCCATAAAAGTGGGCTAATTCAAAAACAGTTGGGAGGACTAACAAATAAAAGGTACTCATGAGGGCTCATTGAAAGTGGAGCCACAAGTTGCAGAAAAGCTATAGTTTGTTGCAGTTTTTGCTGCTTTCTTTCTATTTCCCATTCCTTTAGAAGTTTTGGCTGAAAAAATGGCAGCAAAACCTGCAACAAATAACGCAGCTGAATGCTTATCATTCTTGTAATGAATGTTTAGAACTCCCCTAGGATAGCAGAAGGGCTTCAATGAACAGGACAGTCCGCACTGTCTGGATAACTTATGCAGGCTGCAACATAAAAATTGTTCAGAATTTTTCATTGGAAACCTATTAGCCCAAAAATAGGTGAAATTTAACAAAAATAATATTTTATAAGGTGTACATACCTTGAAATCATCATTTCGATATGATTTATATTTGGTCAAGGATATTTTATTAAATTGTACCAAAAGAAAACTAATGGTGTGAACAGGAATAACACTGAAAATGTGTCAGCTTCTTATTTCTTTTTTTGGAAGCTCAAAGAGGAATCTGTTTTATAAAATTGTCATATTAACTTGAACGAATACAAGACTTGCTTTTCTTGGTCAGTTTCCTGAAACACTCATGTAGCACCATTTGTAAAGAAGAAGAACCTACGGGCTGCAAAATTTTCCTCCAAAGTAGAGACCAAATACAAATATGTGCTCTCAGTTTTATCCCCCTTTCTCCCACCCAAAAAGCTTAAAACAAACAGTGACTAATAGAAGTCTCACTCCTTAGAACAGGCTGCACTACTCTGCTAATAACACAGGGTGCGCTGTATTTGTCCCTTTATATTCTATAATGACCTATTAATTAGACAAACGTTGTGGTCGGCGTTCCTTTTCCATCAGAGCTAAAAGTAATACAGCTGGCTCTTCAATGCCCCTTTCAACTAAACATGTCGGCTTGCACAGTACAGGCTTCTTATCTAGCTTTCCTACAAATATTCTGGCATAAACAGTGAGAATACCAAAGAGTTCAGTTTATGAAAAGGATGAAATACTCTGCACAACTGCTCAGCTCCTAAGTATTGTATCCGGTCTTGTATCCACTTACAATTTGTGCATCATTTTATAATTTATTGTAGATATAACTTTAAAATGATATATATAGTTAGTATATAAATACATTTCATTGACTTATCTTGCACTGATCTGGAGTTACAACCCATCTCATGGTCCATTCTCATTTCAAATAGTCACTAAGTTTACAATAAACCTTGCAAAGATCAATAGTACAGACGTAAGAAACTGTAATATATCTGATCAGAACAAAAAAAGCTTTCTTTACTTCAAAGGCAGTTTTCCTTCTTTCTCCTTATCTCTTCACTCAATCTGAAATCTCTTATAAACCAGTGTTGGCCTCCCAAGACTGACCATGACAGAATCTGGAATATGAAGAACACTAACCATACAATGGCCATAAATAGTGTTACTCCACATGTACATACATAGGGCAGCCTGTCTGGAAATGTCACTCTTAGGGCTAGTTCACACACAGTTTTTTGGCAACGGATTTTGATGCAGAATCCGCCTCAAAATCCGCTGCCAAAAATGGCTCCCATTGACCTCAATGGGAGCTGCTCGCTTCTTTTTTCTGTTAGCTAGTAGCGGAAAGAAAGAAGCGACATGCCCCTTCTTCCCGTGCATCCGTGGCGCAACAAAAAATTTGCTTCAGGATTAGGAAAGGTTTTTTTTAACATGAGGCGTTGTTTGAGGTGTTTTTAGTTTTTTGGGGTTTTTTTGCTCCAGCACAGTGTATGGACCAGGAAACTTCGCTTTGAAAAACGCTAGCGGATTTTGAAAAAAACGCGTCAAAAACCACGCCAAAAAAATGCATCTCACATTGACTTCAATGGGTTTCTCTAGGCGGAATCCGCCTAAAGATAGGTCATGTTGCTTTTTTTTTCCGCTAGCTGAAAAGAAAAAAAAACACTAGCGGAAAAAAAAAAGAAGTTAGCACCCATTCATTTCAATGGGAGGCGTTTTTGCAGACGGATTTTGAGGTGGATTCCGCGTCAAAATACGTTGGCAAAAAACTGTGTGAACAGATTCTAAGGATCTGTGGACACTGTGTCTGGACTCTAAGGGTGCATTTACACAGAGTTTTGTGGTGCTGATTTTGCCACAATAACTCGAGTAAAGAATCAGCGCTGAAAAAAAGACTCTCTTTGACTTCAACGGGTTCCAGTTAACGAGTCAGCCTCATCACACCAGGCAATATGAAGGAGAGACACGGGTGGCATGACCATGTGTCAGAACCAGGCAGGAAGAGTTCAGTGATGCTGGATAGGCCAGGTGCTGGTAGTGTAGCTACAGGACACTGCCTTAGAAAAAAACAAAATGCTGCAGTTTCTATTTATACCTCCCTCATTTTTGCAGCAATCAAAGGTAAAATAACTCGCTGCATTCACTTTGCTGATACTGTAAAACTCTGCTCATGGTTTTGGCTTCAAAAAGTGCATGCTAAACCTCAAATGTGAAGAGATAATCTCAAGCATGACCTACAACTTGACTGGACTCATGATAGATGATAGAGATTGTAAATAATTGAAATATATTAAAATATGTGTTAGTCACTATGACTGTACCGGCTGGTAAACATTAGCGCAAAATGCCTTCCCAATTAGCTGCTCGGCAGATGTCGGTTCAGTATGTGTTATAACTCTCTATAGTACATTTTTACTTGTTTGATTCTGTCTCACATTTGTATCCAATTGAAAGCGAACAACCAAGACATGATTCATGGTTAAAAGGGGGAAAAATTGGATTAAGGAGCTGCCCTTTTCCTCCTCTCTATTGGCAGCTTTGTAAAAAGTCGATCTTTGTAAGGGAGGACTTATACTTGCTTTCTAGATTACCGCTACTAGTTGAGATGTGCAAAGTTATAAGAACATAGGCCACGGACCCTTAGATAGGAAAACAACAAGAAGTGCCAGAAGCACAAGCCAGAGATGTGGAATAGTAAAAGACCCGTAATTATCTCCAAATCCATGACAGTCAGCAAGGGCCATCACATGGAAAAAGTTATGGAGGGCCACCCTCCATCTGATTTCACTAAATGATCTTTACAGGGGTCTGTCCCACTGCAACATAAACCTCACTGCTGAATTCATGATCAATTCAGATGGAGTGTTTGTGTGCAGTTAAAGGGATTTTCTTGGTTAAACATACAGTCCTATGAAAAAGTTTGGGCACCCCTATTACTCTTAATCATTTTTTGTTCTAAATATTTTGTTGTTTGCAACAGCCATTTCAGTTTGATATATCTAATAACTGATGGACACAGTAATATTTCAGGATTGAAATGAGGTTTATTGTACTAACAGAAAATGTGCAATATGCATTAAACCAAAATTTGACCGGTGCAAAAGTATGGGCACCTCAACAGAAAAGTGACATTAATATTTAGTAGATCCTCCTTTTGCAAAGATAACAGCCTCTAGTCGCTTCCTGTAGCTTTTAATCAATTCCTGGATCCTGGATATAGGTATTTTGGACAAACAATTCAAGTTCAGTTAAGTTAGATGGTCGCCGAGCATGGACAGCCCGCTTCAAATCATCCCACAGATGTTCAATAATATTCAGGTCTGGGGACTGGGATGGCCATTCCAGAACATTGTAATTGTTCCTCTGCATGAATGCCTGAGGATTTGGAGCGGTGTTTTGGATCATTGTCTTGCTGAAATATCCATCCCCGGCGTAACTTCAACTTCGTCACTGATTCTTGAACATTATTCTCAAGAATCTGCTGATACTGAGTGGAATCCATGCGACCCTCAACTTTAACAAGATTCCCGATGCCGGAATTGGCCACACAGCCCCAAAGCATGATGGAACCTCCCCCAAATTTTACAGTGGGTAGCATGTGTTTTTCTTGGAATGCTGTTTCTTTTTGGACGCCATGCATAACGCCTTTTTTTATAACCAAACAACTCAATTTTTGTTTCCAAAATGAAGCTGCCTTGTCCAAATGTGCTTTTTCATACCTCAGGCAACTCTATTTGTGGCGTACGTGCAGAAACGGCTTCTTTCTCATCACTCTCCCATACAGCTTCTATTTGTGCAAAGTGCGCTGTATAGTTGACCGATGCACAGTGACACCATCTGCAGCAAGATGATGCTGCAGCTCTTTGGAGGTGGTCTGTGGATTGTCCTTGACTGTTCTCACCATTCTTCTTCTCTGCCTTTCTGATATTTTTCTTGGCCTGCCACTTCTGGGCTTAACAAGAACTGTCCCTGTGGTCTTCCATTTCCTTACTATGTTCCTCACAGTGGAAACTGACAGGTTAAATCTCTGAGACAACGTTTTGTATCCTTCCCCTGAACAACTATGTTGAACAATCTTTGTTTTCAGATCATTTGAGAGCGGGCTGTCCATGTTCGGCGACCATCAAACTTAACTGAACTTGAATTGTTTTGTAGAAAGAAATGGGTATGGGTACCCTTATCATTTTATTGATTTGAATTCCCCTAACTACTTTTTACTGACTTACTGAAGCACAAAATTGGTTTTGTAACCTCAGTGAGCTTTGAACTTCATAGCCAGATGTATCCAATCATAAGAAAAGGTATTTAAGGTGGCCAATTGCAAGTTGATCTCCTATTTGAATCTCCTCTGAAGAGTGGCATCATGGGCTACTCAAAACAACTCTCAAATGATCTGAAAACAAAGATTGTTCAACATAGTTGTTCAGGGGAAGGATACAAAAAGTTGTCTCAGAGATTTAACCTGTCAGTTTCCACTGTGAGGAACATAGTAAGGAAATGGAAGACCACAGGGACAGTTCTTGTTAAGCCCAGAAGTGGCAGGCCAAGAAAAATATCAGAAAGGCAGAGAAGAAGAATGGTGAGAACAGTCAAGGACAATCCACAGACCACCTCCAAAGAGCTGCAGCATCATCTTGCTGCAGATGGTGTCACTGTGCATCGGTCAACTATACAGCGCACTTTGCACAAATAGAAGCTGTATGGGAGAGTGATGAGAAAGAAGCCGTTTCTGCACGTACGCCACAAATAGAGTTGCCTGAGGTATGAAAAAGCACATTTGGACAAGGCAGCTTCATTTTGGAAACAAAAATTGAGTTGTTTGGTTATAAAAAAAGGCGTTATGCATGGCGTCCAAAAAGAAACAGCATTCCAAGAAAAACACATGCTACCCACTGTAAAATTTGGGGGAGGTTCCATCATGCTTTGGGGCTGTGTGGCCAATGCCGGCATCGGGAATCTTGTTAAAGTTGAGAGTCGCATGGATTCCACTCAGTATCAGCAGATTCTTGAGAATAATGTTCAAGAATCAGTGACGAAGTTGAAGTTACGCCGGGGATGGAGATTTCAGCAAGACAATGATCCAAAACACCGCTCCAAATCCTCAGGCATTCATGCAGAGGAACAATTACAATGTTCTGGAATGGCCATCCCAGTCCCCAGACCTGAATATCATTGAACATCTGTGGGATGATTTGAAGCGGGCTGTCCATGCTCGGCGACCATCTAACTTAACTGAACTTGAATTGTTTGTCCAAAATACCTTTATCCAGGATCCAGGAACTGATTAAAAGCTACAGGAAGCGACTAGAGGCTGTTCTCTTTGCAAAAGGAGGATCTACTAAATATTAATGTCACTTTTCTGTTGAGGTGCCCATACTTTTGCACCGGTCAAATTTTGGTTTAATGCATATTGCACATTTTCTGTTAGTACAATAAACCTCATTTCAATCCTGAAATATTACTGTGTCCATCAGTTATTAGATATATCAAACTGAAATGGCTGTTGCAAATACCAAAATATTTACAACTAAAAATGATTAAGATTAATAGGGGTGCCCTAACTTTTTCATAGGACTGTATATAGTATATCAATATCAGATCAGCGGGGACTCCAGGTCTCATATCTCCACTAGTCTGATATTGAAGACCTATATGTGTGAACCGGAAAACAGCCATTTCCAGCAGCCAATACACAGACAATGGAGCTAGAAGAAGACAGCGTTGTTCACTGTGTAAAGTAATCTGGTCTGGTAAATTTTTAAGAGGGTTGACCAGGATTTAGGTTGTTATGTACTATCATTAAGATAAGTGGGGGTCCAACCAGCAGCCACTGAATGGCTCAGCTATATGGTGCTGCTTCTGGCAACCATACTATTCACAGCACTGGGCTGGGATGACAAAGCTCTGATCTTTGTTTAATGGTCGGACACCTGTACTGAAACTTAGCTCCTATTGAAGTCAATGGGAGTTGAGCTGCAGTATTGATGGCCAGACACTATGGCTTCCGGCCCAGTGTTAGGTACAGTACAGACCCTGCAATGCTGATCTGTGCGGGTACTACCTATAGGACCCCCACCTATCTTACCCCAAGGATAGTCCATAAAAACCTAATTCCTAGAAATTCCCCTTTTTTTTTACAATCCTATATTTTTGTCATTGATTTAAATGACCCAGCATCAAGCTTTAAGAGCCCAACAAGACTTGTTGAATGGAGAAGAAAATCGCCATATTTTTACTTGTGATTTTACACAGCAATAAATGTCACAATTATTTTTAGCAGTGTGTGTTCTGGGTGTATCAACCACAGTGACTGGCCACATAAAAAACTGGGTGACCCTACTGTGCCTTACAGAATAAGCTGTACAAGAAGGAAGAGGGACTAGTTTATGCTCACAATTTGCTGGTAGGCAAAGATCAGAGAGAACGAAAAGCTGAAAACAAACCACAACAGGCCTCAAAAATTCTCATGTGCTTTTGAACAAGAACATCAAACTCTGGATGTTGTCCAAAATAGTCCAAAGTATTTTACGAGAGTATCTTGTACGTCATCTGCTAAGAGAGCGCCTATTCGTTCACCAGTGTACACTATATACTACACCAACTATGCAGGTTCCCTGGCACTGTTCCCAATTACACAGTAGGTCACCTTTGCCTTAACTTCAAAACCAAAAGTAAAGTATGAGGAGTATCTACTTCAATATTTTTGGAATTAAACATGTGCAGTCTAGAAGTGTAGTCTAGAAGCCACCTTATAAGCTACTGTCCTTCGTTTCATACCAATTTTCCTGCTGACAGAAATCCTTTAAGAAATTAACTGACATAATGGAAACAAAAAACAAAACAAAACAGTTTCTAGTCCTCTTTGCAAATGTATTTACCAGCAACTGAATTTTAGATGCACACTTAAAGGGAATGTCCAGAAAAAAGTGATTAAATGTATCCAGCAGGTTACAGAAAAAAATAAAATAAGAAAAAGCCAAACCCATCTCTAACCAATCATCCACTAGACCAGTAAGGATTACCGCCTGATCTCCTCATGTATATGGATCTATTGTCGATCGTCTTAACACATACAGGAAACACCGGAACATGGCAGGTCAGCCAATCACTGACTGAGGCGGGTCATTGCTGCAGTCAGTGATTGGCTGAGCAAGCACTGTTGGGTATTGCCCTGTATATCAAGAGACACCAGAAAGTCAGGTCAAGCAAGGACTGGGTAGTGTCAATTAAGATAAGTAGTGGATTTGTGAAAGGAGAGTATGATTTTTAAAAATTTTCCTACAAACTGCTGGGGTAATATTTTTACAGGAAAACATGAAGCAGACTTGCTGTAGATTTTCTGCAGTATGCAGAAAGTCATAAACCTTTAGCAATAACAAATCCATTTGGTACATTTTTTGCAGATTTAGGGGGCGTTCAGACTTGTGCCCGTGTTTCCCCCACTGGGCCTCTGTCCCATTCCCGGGGTTAACTGGATAGGGGACGGCTTCCCGGTGGTCAGTTTTAAAAACCCATTGATTTGAATGGGTTTTTAAAGCAAACCATCGGTGTCCGTATGCAGACTCTCTGCGGGGGAAACTGTTTTTTTTTTGCACAGACACAAAGCCAGACATGAAAGACTTTGTGTCCATCCCCGCAAAAAAAACTGTTTCCCTGCAGAGAGGCTGCATACGGACATCAGCGGTTTGCTTTAAAAAGCCATTAAATTAATGTGTTTTTAAATTGCCTGCCAGGTAGCCGTCCCCTATCCAGTTTCACTGGGGAATAGGAAGGAGACCCAGCGGGCAGACATGGGCGCAAGTGTGAATGCCCCCTTACTACTGCAGAAATACTGCAGCAGTATATCAGGACCATGTGGACAAACTGCATTATATCAGTCCTCTGAGGACAAACTGCAATATATCAGTCCCCTGAGGACATACTGCAGTATATCAGTCCCATGTGGACAAACTGCAATATATCAGTCCCCTGAGGATATACTGCAATATATCAGTCCCCTGAGGACATACTGCAATATATCAGTCCCCTGAGGATATACTGCGGTATATCAGTCCCATGTGGACAAACTGCAGTATATCAGTCCCGTGTGGACCAACTGCAGTATGTCAGTCCAATGTGGACAACTGCAGTATATCAGTTCTGTGTGGACAACTGCAGTATATCAGTTCTGTGTGGACAACTGCAGTATATCAGTCTCATGTGGGTGCATTTAAATTTAGCAATATAAATAGCCTCAAGGCAAATTCTTATTTTCTTAAATAATATCACAACATACATGTAGAAGCTGAATGTATATATAGCCTAGACATAAAAATGAGATATACACATTGCCTTAAAGGGGCTTTCCAGGTTTTTATAAAAATTATCCTACAAGGGAATAAATTAAAGAGTAAATTGTAGACTGCCTTTAAATCCTCCCATTGCTCGCCAGCGTCTCTGCTCTGGTTGTCCCTGTCAGTCGTCCAGCAATGACATAATTTCTGTAACAGCTGCAACCAATCACTGGCCGTATTGATCATGTGCTGAACATGCAGGCATCATGTGGTCATGTGAATGATGTAGCAGAGGGGGCGAAATTTAATGGATGGGTATGGTTTATTCTTTAACCGCTACCATTCTCCATGGCTTGTCCAACTTAAATCTGTATTATTTAATAGGCCATAAAATAAGCCAGTACTCCAAGAACTCTCTTGGGGGGAAGGGGGATGTCATTTATGCACACTTTTACCTGTTGAGGTCAGATGTAATTTTATACACAGTCTACTGGATAGAAATATGTAAGAGAGAGGGGCAAAGATACCGGATTTATTGCATGCAAAACACAATGCAGTAAGGGAGTATTCTGGTCACCTTATCACCTTTCAGTCCAGATTCTCCTGAGTTCCCCGGCAGCCCCTGCAAAACAGTAGGAGAGCCAATATGAAAACCTAATCAGCAAAGAGATATTGAAACCTACATTTACTTTAGTGATCCTGATACAGAGCCATCCACATGACTGGGTAAAAGATCTGTGCAAGTCTCTGAGGTCTAGCAGATCTGGCAGTGCCAGACCTACCAATCCTGAGTCTGCAAGAAGCAGCCTTCCCAGTCACAGAGAAAACTGTGCAGCAGCATTAGAGCTGCATAGTGCTCTCCATCCCTGACCTTCACAAAGCTCTGAGATGTTCATGATAAGAACACTGTGTTTTGCTTCAGCTCAGATTTTGCAGACTCGTGTGTGGGGTGGCTATCATCCCACTGGATACAAGGTATTAGCCCTTTAACCCCACTCCCTTAGACCACCAGGAATGAGGACTACCACTTTACTATTCAAGACCAAGAATCAATTTCTTTATTACTGTATACCACCAGGAATTCCAGTAATAATCTCTATAGTTCCTAAGTGGGAAGGCAGGCTGGCATTACTACAGGCGGTATTAAGTTCTAAGATAAGTAAATAATAGATTTGTCCTGACACACATTGCCATGTTAGGAGGAGGTCAGTCCCCATACAGAGGAGGTGCATTGAAGAAATGCACTGTGGAAAGTTCAGTGTACATCATTACATAGAGATGTATCTGCTTATTTGTGGGCCAGCAGTGAATGATTTATAATGGGGAGCTTACCTTTAAACCTTTGGGTCCCATAAAACCTATAGGTCCAACAGCACCCATGTCACCCTGAAAGAGTAGGAAATAATAACCTTTTCAGAAAAGAGTTGCTAAGTATAAAACAGACACAATAAAGCACATCAGATAATTACTAGTTCTGTAGTATAACTGGATAAAGCTGACCATATTGTACATATTCCATGAATGTTCAATGAACTCCAACAGAACCAATTGACTGTCTAATGTGTGCAGTGACTTAGTGATGGGGGAAATACAGATCAGGCACTTGGATTAGAACATCTCTCTCCAAGAACAATAGTATTGGGTAAGCTACTGACAAGGGTGGCCTATGTTAACTTCATCCCTTCTCTTACAGAGAACACATGTATGCCCAGTTCAGCAGAGTGTGAACGAGAGGGATGGGAAAAATGGCTGCAGGCTTACATCCTAAAGGGTTGTTCCAGGTTTATAATTGAGGATTTATCATTAGGATAGGTCATCAATTAAAGATCAACTGGAGCCTGAAACCCAGGTTCTCAGACGATCAACTGTTTTAAGGGGCTGCGTTTGTATAGCGGCTGTGCTTGGTATCGTGGCTCAGCTGCAATCAGGTCATGTGACCAATGAACATGACGTCACATGGTCTGTAAAGCCAAAGCAGCACTGCTGTGGATTCCATCAGCTGGTCACGCGGGTCCTGGGTGTTGGGCTCCCACAAATCTTCAACTAATGACCTATTCTAAAAATAGGTAATCAATTAAGTATATGGCCAGCTTTAGATTTAAAAATGTTAACTATGATCAGGGAGATAAAGGACAATGACCTTTGAAGTGCACCAGATATCAACAAATAATAATGAATGTGTGTCCAACTGAGTGATGACCTGTACAAATAATTCAGGTCTAATATAGGCCAACATGGGTGTCAATACTTAACAAACCTCAACGCAAAGTGACATATAAACAAAAAATAGGCAGCAAGTTATCAGTGAAAGGTAAAGTAAGTTGCCACTGCCATCATGGTATAAGTAACCTCTCGTGTCCAGGAGTAACATGGAAGGCCATGAAAGAGATTGATTGTGAAACAGTGTATATACATAGCATAACAATTAGATAATTTGGGGTAAATGGCTGTTGTATCTCAGTAAACCCCACTTTAGCAGGGTACTGGAAGGGAGAAGCTTAAGAGCCCAATGAATCCAAGTCTCTCCTGACCATACCTTCTTGATAAAACTGCTGCACCTCACCACAAAGTAGCCAAAAACGTCTTAAAATCATACAAGTCTAAACTGATATTACCAAAAGCAACCATTTTTTATCCTTGTAAAAAATAGACAACTTGGGAAAACAACTGAAAATCAATGGAAAGCGCAACCTATTCAACCCAATGAAGTGCACAAGAATACAGTAAAGAGGCAATTCAATGGTTAAACAGTATCTCTCAATCCCATCTATGCATTTCCTACAGCTCAGTGGTAAGTGAGGTCTCCAACTATTATTTTATCAGCACCGGAGATCTTCCCATCTGTGTACAGTGGCTTGAGGACGGGCTGAACGCCAAGGATAGTTCATATTCTGTAAGTAGCTGAAAGAGCTTCCTATGACCAGTGTAGAAGGCTCCTCTTGTCTGGTCGCTACCTGGCTCGACTGCTGCTGACTAGTAGGAACTGAAGCGGAGCAGGAGAGGCAAAAGATCAAAGAAACAGGAGCTGTGCCCATTCATTTTTCAACAAGACTGGGACAGATAGAATCAGTAGACCCAGTATTGTACCGGAGACTTGATCTACTGAAAGGTTTGGGACTGTCTCGACGTGGAACACTCTGCAGGCTCGCACGCTTCCAGCTGTGATATTATTTGCATCAGTACCGATGAAGTGAGCTACTTTATCTTCCTCTGATGTGGTTAGCAGGGATTGATGGGAAGTTGACTATGAATGGCTTTTCAGACAAAATATTTAAGTAATGGATCACGCAAGCAAGTCCTCTGACATATAGTAGGGTTAAAGCTTCTGAGCATTTCATGTTTTTAGGTTAATACTATCCTACAGGGTGGCTGGTATTCAGACCTGACAGGTAAGGAAAGCGATGTGTGATAAAATATCACCAAAGGTAAGGCTTAAGATCTCTGCAGGTATGGGGTCAGGAATGTACTATTATTGTACCCGTTGAAAGGGTTGAATTTTGTCATCAATATGCGACTCTGGAGGACCAATATCCAGGACCCCCAAAAATCAGATACTTGAAGTGGAAATGACACTTGATTGAGCGCAGCTCATGTTCTCTCATCACATGGCCAGTTTACAGTTCAGCCCCAATTCAAGGGAATGTGAGCTGCAACACTAACCACAGCCACTAGCTGAGATATGGTTTGTACTTGGTAAGTAGAGAAAGGGCTGCAGCACTAACCCAAAGGCTCTTCTCTCTTCAAGCAATATTCCTGAGCACTGGATCCCCACAGATCGGATATTGAGGATATTTAAAGGAGAAGTTATCAACTGTTGACTCGCGGATGAGATCCTTTAAGCTCTCCAGTTTCTCATTTAACCTATTCAATACAATATAGTAACATGCTAACAAAAAGCCTAAAAGGTTGTAAATGTACAACACAACCACTGGGTGGCCCCAGACAGACACCTATAGCATATCAATTTGTGACACAATGTCATGAAACAATATTGTCTAGACAAATTGTTAATCTCAAGACATGCCCAGCCAAGCGGAAAAGTAAGGAGGAACATACATGTACGCTCTCTGTTTGGACACCTCCAGGTATTTCAGTTTGCTACTCTAAGAAACTATTTGGAGCCTAAGTTGGTGGTATATATCAGGAGATCCTCTGATGCAAAGCTGCAATGTATCTCTCTGTACAGACATACAGTTGGATATGATGCCCTTAGGCTTCCCAATATATATTGCATGGTATTTGTGTTACTGTATACCTTTGTATGGAATAATGCAGTCTGCTGTTTCCCAGGCCATGGAGGCCAATAGGTCAGTCTTTTGGCCTTTATGGGATAAATCCTTTAATTTTACAGGTGTATACAAAGGCTTTTAATGTGATGTGAACACAGCCTATATTGGTTACTTAGGAAACTGGACCTAAAGGACAAATATTGTGAGCCTCGCTAGGTACATGGGACCTAATGGTAAGACACAGTATTGATTGCTGCAGTATAAGTAGGCCCTAAGGCAACTGTAAGGTTACAGCACATCATGGAGAGAATATCCATAAATAACTATTAATATTGCATTTTTACGCACATCAAGAGTGCAGGTAAAGGCAGCGCTGTCCAATATCATCCTGTGAATCACAGTGCGAAGCTTTGTGAATCACCCGGAGTCCAGGGAAAGTTACAGGGCTGAGCCAAACTTCTGAGCTCCAGTGCACAGAGCCAGGGAAGCAGCTCGGGGTGGATGTTACAACAAGCCTGCTCTTTGTACTGCCTCATATAAAGACCTCTTCAGGCTTCTGTTTATACAGGACAGACCCCAGCTATTTACAACCACACAAGGCTCATGTTACACCAATTGCTGCCCTTTAATAAGATTTTTTTCGGGAATAAGCCACCTGCGGACATCCACAAATGCCTAGGACAAATGGAATTCAGCCTCAGAGACATTGCACGAACTGTCACCCAAATCAACGATGGAGGGGCTTGTGCCAATATTTGTGAAACAGGAGCCCTGCGCCCTTCATTACCATAGGCATGAAGAAAATGAATATTTAATGGACAGAAATAACACATGGTAATGACCAGCACAAAGCCCATTGACTCCTGTGTTTATATACACGGCCCTATTTTCTTTATTCCTCCCCTCTGGCTCTAGGTTTATTAATTTCTTACATTAACGGAGGAAGTGATCGATTTTCTGTATAAAAACAGGATTTATTTCATCTACAAGTGTGGTAAAGGGAAAGATAAATGTACATTTAACTCAATTTGTGAAGAAGCTAAAGGCTAAAGGGGCTTGAGGGAAGCTTGAGGCTAAGGGAGCATTCAAATGGTGCAGTTAGAACTGCCCAGGAAAAAAAAATACATACACCATTTCTTAATTTTAAAACATATACTTGATGTTTCAGCAGTAAAATAAAAAAAAAAAAATCCCCCAAACTAGCATCAAATCTGCCCTATAGGAATGCAACCTAATCTATTATTTGCACATAAAGCTAAGAACCCAACAGGTATCATCTGTAAGGAGTATCATACTACATACATAATTCTCGAGGATTTTTACATAGAATTGTGTTTTCTATTGTTCCCATTATTCTTACTGGAAACATAGTATGAAAATACTGACAAATGGGTGTCAACTAATGTCAAAGGGTGTCAGAGCATGTGCAGAGAAAGACCCAGGTGGCACCACCCAGGTAACTTGTTCATATACTACTACCAATCTGATCACCTGTGCAGCGGCTGTGTACTGCAACACTTGAATGAGAGTGAGCTACAAAAAGGCCATGTGACCTAAGGACTCCTTAGTAAGGAGGTGATAGTAGTGACTGCTTGAATCAGATGATCGCTGTGGGGGGTGAAGCAGGAGTCTGATCCCCTACCGACCTGATGTTCATGTTGAATATTTATACTAAATATGTATATGGATCCTATACAACATACAGTAGTTTCACTGTATAGATACACGTGCACTGGAAGGTAGTCACTTCAAGCTCTAGGACTAGCAGGCCCAGCATGACTGACCATTTGTATGGTAGCACATACAAAATTGTTGCTACTATCCAGATTGTGGGCATTATCTTTCATCTCATCTAACAGCATAAGATTTTTGTGTGCTGTGTGTGTGGGTCCTCCCTTATAATATTGACCTCGGTCCCCGTTGCTGGGTGGTCAGTCCTCCAGTCGTAAAGAATTTCTAGCATCAATGGAGTATGAGCCTGCCCATAGCCTGTACAGTTATTTTCTGATAGATATAGTCCTCTCTCAGGTACTGTAAACCAGACTGCACTGCCTGGGGACGGTCCACAGCAGTTACTGTAAACTACTTGTGCATTTTCCATATAGTTTTAGGTCTGACCAAGGACACAACATATCAATCTGTGATGCTGCTTCTCTATGTAGCTATAACTATTAATGGGTTCAGGTCATAACCTTTAGACTAGTCTTTTCTTCAGATTCGCCTACACGGTCCGTGAACACTAAAACATGTTTTTTAATAGCCATCGCCATGCTGAACTTAAAGCTATAGCTTCATTGCCTGAGGCTGCACTACTGACTAGTCTATTCATGTGTATTCCTTCTTATTTCTGTCACATGCAGTGTGGACATGGGGACCTTTTATGGATCCAAAAAGTCAAATGCATCTATACCCCCACGTATACATGGCAGTATGCAAGTTGTAAAAAGATTTGTATTTGTTGAATGGGAACAACCATGCTGCACTTGTGAACCATAATTGGGTGGGGGGGTATTTTTCTGGGACTTTTAAATTGATGACCTATCACTTAGGAAAGGTATGGAATATAAAAAAAAAACAAAAAAAACTTGAGAGTCTTCAGTAGATGATACCTTTTTTAATGGCTAACTCATAATGATGACATACAAGGTAATCAATTATCAATAGCCAGAGAGAAATGGAGTAGAGAAAAATAAAGGGTATGCAGAACTGCACCACTGTGGCATTCTCCGGATTAGTAGGAGTGCTCAGGGGTTAGACCCTCTACAATCATGAAGTGATGGCATATCCTAGCAATACTCTATCAGTGAACCTGACATAAGGAGTCCAGTGGGCGGCCTTGCTCACTGAGTCTGTATACAAAAATGACTACTATTCATCGGTTTAGGATTCACAAACTTACAAACAATATTTCTAAATAATTTTTGACATGATGGGAACAATGTATAAGACAACCACTAGCCTAGGATGAGGGCAATAAAGCCAGTGTTCAAAAGAAAGAAGAAAAAGATTGAAAAAAACCAAATAATATGGAAACCTAGAAATGAGAAGGTACGTGTATTCCCCAGTCATTTACACGTTATAGGCACTGGATATCCAAAAACACTTCCAAAAATGTGAGGTCCCCTTTCCTGACTGCTTATCAAGGGATGAAAGGGCTTCTGAGGGAAAGGAATATTTTTCCATGTGGTTAACTTCAGAGTTGAGGCAATAAATTCCAACCAAGACTCGAGGTACAATTTCCTGACAATATTTTTTTTTCTTTTGCAGTGGATTCTGTATCCTTATTATAGAGTTCTCGGGACATTTTTCAAGACTGACAACTACATACAAAAGTTCCTTAGAGAAGTCCTGCATCAGTGCAGGCGGGTGCAATAGGTTCAGATCTCTCTCAGCTCTAGGAAACATTAAACCTATGTCCACACGTACTGGTTAAAGGGATTCTACCATTAAACTACCTTTTTTTCTAATTACCACGTCGGAATAGCCTTAAGAAAGGCTATTCGTCTCCTACCTTTAGACGTGGTCTCCGCCGCGCCGTTCCGTAGAAATACCGGTTTTAACCAGTATGCAAATGAGCTCTCCGCAGCAATGAGGGCGGGCCCCAGCACTGAAGGGCTCTTGCTCTTGTAGTTCTATACAGGAGCATAGAGAGGCCACCCGCTCTTGCAGTTCAATACAGAAGCTGGCCAGCGGCCATTTTGGGGTGGCCTCTCTATGCTCCTCTATAGAACTACAAGAGCAAGAGAAGCCAGAAGAGGCGGAGTTGCTGCAGAAGAAGGAGGCGGCGCAGGAAAGAGCTCTCGGGCAGCAATAGGGATGCGCTCATCGGCCTTTCAGTGCTGGGGCCCGCCCTCATTGCTGCGGAGAGCTCATTTGCATACCGGTTAAAACCGGTATTTCTATGGAACGGCGCGGCGGAGACCACATCTAAAGGTAGGAGACGAATAGCCTTTCTTAAGGCTATTCCGACGTGGTAATTAGAAAAAAAGGTAGTTTAATGGTAAAATCCCTTTAAACATTATTATATGCAGATTTTGTGGTGGATTCAGTATTTGATAATATATGCTTGGGTTTCATTTGCAGTATCCAGATGAGTTTTGGCGAAACTTTGCTGCAAATTGGTATGGGAAATCCACTGTACATGTGCTAGTGTGAACATATCCAAAATGTTTTTTTCTTAAAAAAAAAAAAAAAAAAAAAAAAAGACGCTGAAAAGCTGTGCATCAAAGGTGCCACACTGGTGGTCAGAAGGGCTACCAGATCTCTTTAAAGGGATGATGGCACAAAGAATGTTTATCTTCCATTCATAGGATACAGCCTTAATATCTGATTGTGAGGGAGGAGGGGTCTGGCTCCTGAGATTCCTCCATGAAACTGAAAACAGGGGTATTTTGCTCCTGTTGTGAATTCAGCCTGAATGTAGTGAATCCACATGCTCATTCACTTGAATGGAAACGTCGGCGATAACCAAGTGCTGTACTTTGGTTATATCTGGTACTCCCATTTAAGTGAATGGAAATGAAGATGTATCTTGTCTAGCAATGGGTACAGTCAGTGGCGTCTCAGTGGTAAGACCCCCATCGTTCAGTTATCCATCCTATGGATAGAAGATAAATTTTCTTCACAGCATAAAGGACACTTCATTTGCAGGCAACCTTTTGGACAGACTGTGCTTAGGGCAGGTTCACACCTGCGCCCGGTCTCCGCTTTCGGGTTGAGTGAATGGATTTGAAAACTGACCGCCAGGTTTCCGTCTCCTGTCCAGTTTCGACGGAAACCCGAAAGCGAAGACTGGGTGCAGGTGTGAACCAGCCCTTACTCTGCTAAGAATTCTGAAGAAAGAATATGTAAATAAATTCTCCTTGATGAAAAAGGAAGACTCACTCTAGTGCCACCTTCTAGAAAGTAGCTCCATAGATCCATGAACCAAGAAACCTTTTGACATGATTTGGCATTAAGGCCAAACCTGAATATCTCCTCCAAAAGGAAGAGAGGCTCATCCACAGACAGCTGTTTCAAGGTTAGCATGATGCAAGGTACTGGTTGGCTAGGCGAGACATCATGGATGAGGTCAGTCTCCTTAGGGAGACATAATACCCTTTTTGACCTCACATATACAGTATATCTCACCCAGTCATCCAGTAGCTTGCTTTGCTCTGATAAGGAGTAATAATCCTGAAACCGTTGCCTGTGGACAGGTCTCTCTTCCTTTTGGAGGATATATTGATATTCTGATTTGACTGTAATCCAAGATACTATCAAAAGATTTCTTAAAAAACAGGCATTAAAGAAATGTGTTTGCATATTCTTTCCCTGGGCAGCACAGTGTTGCACCTGAATCTGGGCTGTCAGCATACAGCTTACACAGATACTGCCATCTGATTTGGCCATTCCTGTGGCTATGCCATAAATGCTTAAAGAAAAGCTCACCCTAAATTTTCTTTAGGTGGATTTTGAGATTTTATTCTCTAGCCTTGCAAAGCTCATTGAAATGAATAGGGAGGCATTTCTGGAGGCAGATTACGCCTCAAAAATCTGCCTTTATAAAAAAACAAACAAAAAAAAAACAACTCAGTGTAAACCTAACATTAGATAGAAATGGCCCTCACATCTAAAAGGGTTGGGCCAAGTTATGAATCCTATTCAAAAGTAGGGTGATAACTTGACTTCTGATCACTGGGACCCCCCACTGATCATAAGAAAAGGGTTTCCACCATGAATGGTGTTGAAGATCAGGCAGGAGTGTCGCACTCCACCTCTATTGGCCTGCTAAAGATAGTTAAGCTACTCTATTTTTAATACAAAGGGATTCCATGAAAAAAAGGCACATGTGTGCTCTTTGGGTGTCAGAGACAGGTAGATGTTACTATACAGCACAATGGTATATGTTGGGGTTTTATGCACCATATACCTCATCGCCACAAGTCATGTCATGGGGAAAAATGTGGACAGCCATGAGTAAAACCTCTTCAAGGCTTACAGTCACTAATGACAATCAAGGACACCACAGTCCGCCACTCCCCACCTCAAAAATGGCTTGACATAAGGGAACACTAGACTTCCTTCAGGAGGCAGGCATTAGCACCCGTGCCCATTTACTATCAAAATGGGTGATTTCATAACATGCCTTGCTATGCACAGCTATTAGATTTCACTAAACGTATGCCGCCAAGCGCCACGACTATAAATATTTGAACCTATCGTACTGTAGAAGAAAACTCCGGCAGCCACTTCTTTGGTGGAAAGCTGCCAACAGAATGTATGAAAATAAATAAACTAACATTCAAAAGACTATGGAGAATACTACCGACCTCTAAAGAACCATGAAAGTCTATACCCACAATGACGCCCACTGCCCCGCGCTTGAGGCGGATACAAGGCTTCCTTAATTAAAATACTTGGTATTTTATGATGGAAACATGGGCTATAAACACCTCCTTTGCTAGGAGTAAAGACTCGCAAGCTCAGTGTGGGTAAAAGAAAATTAATTCAAGGACAGATTAATAAATAATGAAGTAACTTTTTGTAAGGCAAGCACTTTACAGCAGCGCCTGGAGGGGAACACACCAACAAATATTGGTAAGGAGACATGTTATTTGGACACAGTACTTACAATGAATCCAGGGACACCAGCAGGACCTGGGGGACCCAACTCACCCTATAATGATGGAAAGAAAACACTTTTTTTAGAAAATCAAACCTAATATATTAAGCGGTAATTTTTGAAACTGGCGCTCTATACATTGACGTCAATTATTACTAATGAATTCAATCCTGTGAGCCAGAATAGAAATCTACACTATTCAGGAACTAGTGGATTTCAGGTATAACTCATGCTTTCTGGTGTGAGTTATAGTAAATCTATTTGACATCTCCACCTTGGTCTCCACCCATTTTTGCAAGACATGACAAGCGGGGCGTAGAAAGAACAATGTGGCTCACCCGTAGTGCAAGAAGGAACCGTGCACCAAAGAAAGGGTTAACTTACACCCATCTACACCAGAAAACTGCAGTAGCTTGGTTAGTAAACTTCTCCCTTTACATAGACACTTTCCACTATAGACCCCAAGTCAAAGTTTTTATTCCAAATGAATATGCATTTCAAAAAGAGATGTTCAGGAAGAGAAATACTTGGCTACTTTCTTCCAGGAACAGCGCCACATCTGTGGGTTTTGTCTGGTATTGCAGATTGACCCTATTGAAAAGGGGCTAAACTGCAATACCTGACAACCTATGGATAGGTGTGATGCTGTCTCTGTAAGAAAGCAGCCATGTTTTTCTAATCATGGACAACCATTAGAAGGTATATTTGGTTCATTTTAATGATTAAGAGCATGTACACAAAACACCAAAAGAAGAAAAAAAATCTGACCCAGAAAATCAGTGAAGATTTCTGCCACAGTTTTGCAGCTCTCACATTAGTGCCCTTTTCAGGGTTTATTTCCATGTGGCTACCTACAACACTTTCTGCACAGACACTGCCTAAAGAATTGGATACAGTGGACCAAACCAACCAGGATGGTGGAGTGGAATGATCAGCATGTACCCACATGGATGGGTCAAGTAGTCCTTTGTTATTGGTGCCAAACACACACAACGCGTACCGACCTGCAACTACTTTTTTATCAAGTGTAAAATATAGGCATGCATTACCAAAAGTGTTATGTAATATAAATAGATTTATTATTTATTCTTATATGTGTCCTGTCATATACAATCTATAGGTTTTATATACACTATTCTCTATTATTATTATTATTCAATTTCACCAGCCAATATAGTTACGGTATTCTAGGGAAAAGAGTGATTTACAACTTTATTTTAAAGCTTCTTTTTTTCCCACTATTTCATGGGAGATTCTATTCTATACATCGATATTGCGGCTGGTCATAGACCCCCCCCCTTCCTAAATAATTTTTTTTTTTTTTTTTTTTGCTGACCCGAGTATAAGCCGAAAAATGTGCTGAAAAATTCGGCTTATACGCGAGTATATGCGGTATTCTGATCTTTTGTTATACATCCTCATACACCACTCACATCTGTTTTTATCAGTTTATATTTCAAGTACCATAAGCAAATATACACCCATCTACTCCTCAGTACTGTACATTTAGTATAAGCCACCCATCTCATTTATCCATCTATTTACATAGTCCTTGGCTTATTTATTTGTTACATCGCTCTTCTTCAGCATAGCAAGGTGCTAGGGTACGAGAGCACCTTAGCAAACTTCTTTCATCAGCGCAGGCGCTCCCCGGTTTCAGCAGTGAGCTCACCTGCTAACCGGGGCATTGTTCAGTAATACTGGCTGCACCTGCGCAAGGCTTTGGTACCAACGCAGACAAGTGGCATCTCTCCTAGAATGGCCAGAGCATCAGCTGGCCACATTCATGTCCTGCACCTGCATAAACAAGCTAGTTTTGTCCAGCTGCTTCATAACTTTATAGTGGCAGTATTTATCCTTGGACACGCAAATTAATTGCAAGACAATGCCAGTATCAGTTACTTAATTCCCACAATTCTTACCTATAATAATTAGTAGTTATTAACTCTTTTCACTCCACTGTAGTACATGTAATTTTATTTCTATCTTTGGTATTGTGAGTTTGCTGTGCAGATGTGGAGACATACCCACTAGGTGTTTCTTAACATCTTAGGCTGCCTATATAAAGATGCCTGTTTGTAAGCCATGTTCATGCCTATATTTTACACTTGGTAAAGAGGTAGTTACACCTCAAAACGCGTTGTGTTTGGCACCAATAACAAAGGATTACTTGACAGCCATTTGGGTTAGCGCTAATCATTCCACTCCACCATCCTGGTTGGTTTTGGTCCACTGTATACTTCCAAAAGAAATGACATGTCAATTTTTTTTTTCATCGAAGCAGATTTGAAGGTGATAGGAGTTAGAATACACAACTTTCACCGATTTTTGAGTAGAATGGGGCCTCAGATGTGATCTTAAACAACCCATTGATAGTCATCTTGTAAGTTACAGATTTAAGTGAATAAAGAGTTTGTATAAAATCTTAAAGAGCCGATTAATCTGATTGGAGTTTGAGGCATTTTCAGTCATACACTTTAGACTATTCTCTCCATGCTGCTCCATACGCACATATGCTTGGTTTGTCGAAGCAAGCATATGTTTTTAATGGAGAGAAAGTAGCAACTTACCTCCAGCCAAGGAGAGGGTGTTAAAATTCACAAATAATGTTGGGGAAGAGTCCACATATTAGATAGTTGGCCACTCTTGGCAAAATCGGTGGGTTCAGCTGACAACAATCTATAAGACTGATGGCCAATCCTTAAATTAGGCCACCGATTTTAGATCAGTGATATTGTCAGGCACACTGCAGGTCAACTGTTTTCACAGGACCACTACTCCCAGTATTGTTTATATGAGGAGAGCTGTAGTGTTCACTTGCTGTCTATTTACAGCAGCAGTCCTATACAATTGAGTGAGACACTGATGCAGTACTCATAATGGCCACTATGAAAAACACGGCAAGTGAGCACTGCAACTCCCAGAATGTAAACAAGGGGTTAAAAGTCAGAAATCTCTCATTTTACACTTCTCTACATGTCCAACCTAATTCCAAATTCTATTTTAAGCGAATATGCCTCCTCATTTATTTATACTGCACTGCGGATCAGTAATATTTATATGCTTTCTTCATGCACGGCGTGACTAAGAACATTCCTTATTGCTAGATCCCATTTAATAGCCTCCTGCAAAAAATTAGACACCTCATTTCATGACAATGGTTCTTGTGTTGGACTACATATTACTCACAGGGTTGCCATCAAGTCCTGGGGGACCTCTCTCTCCAAAGTCACCAGGGAAGCCCTTTAAAAAGGAAGAGAATAAAAACATATAGACAAATCCCATACAGCTATATTATGTCATACAGAAAGAACAATAAGTACTGCACAAAACGACAACATACAGAATACACAACATAGGCAGCAACTGGACAGTACTGTACAGATACTGTGATGACCTACGCTCTGAAGAAACAAGGGAAAGTGTTTTAACCCTTTTAGCAGATTAGAGATTTAATTTACTGAGAATTTCCAACACAACATTACAATTTGTATTGGAGGAAATATCAGATTAATGCTGAAGGGGATTTGTAGGACTATAGTTCTGAAAAGTTCATCCACCTATAAGATGGTTAACAGGGTTGTCTGGATTTGCCAGACAGGTGCACTTATAGAAGCACCTGTCATGTAGGGTGCTGGAGGCCCATGGTTGTCCTAGGTGCATTAGGTGTCAGTATATGTGTTCTGTGAGGGCAATTTATAGTCTCCATAATGACTGCCAGCTTTCTGTCAATCACTGATTTGGATCGCCCACTGGACTCCTGGGTAGAGATTTCACTCAATAAATTATAACCCATAATGAATGAATGAATGAATGAATGAATGAATGAATGAATGAATTGCCATAAACTAGATATCAATCTGTTCAGCTCCTTCTGCTCTAAAGTATGGTGCTGACAGATCCAACTCCATAGTCAAGGAGTCAAAATTCCCTTTAGGTCCTACGCACATAGGGCTATCTGGACTTGAAAATCCAGTGCATACATTAGTTGTACTTCCCAGTCCGAACCTTGTCAGGAGACAGGACTCCCTACATAGTCATCATCTGTGATGCCTCCTTGCAAGCTCTACGGTCGGCATGATTCATACATTTTTTTGTGTCCGGATTGCCCCATGTCCATGGGCCTTAAAGTTATGCTTCAAATATCATTGCATGATAAAGTCAGTCTCATCTTCTACTATCCGTAGATGACCAGGTCTCTGTGTTATACTCTACTTTCACATTTTACCTTGGTAACTCTACCCAAAACAATAGAAATTTTACAAGTACTAAGCATCAATACATGTCCATTACATCTAGCCACGTTATACAGAACTTTTGTGGATTACTGGTAAAAAAAAGAAAACCAAACAAAAAAAAAACATTTTCCATTTATTTCCAACCGCTGGGGATAGTAAGCTTTTCCTGATGATAAATATATTGCTTGCAGACCTCAGATCACTAATGCCAGGTTTTAGTTTTCTTGGACAGTAATAGTAATATGGAATAAATAAAACTTTATTCAACTATAGGGGTTCCTCCCATTTTTAAGGGTTTAGGGACACCACATCAGATCCTAGCTCAAAAATAAAATACAAAAAAATGCTGTATTTCAGTCCTCACTAGTTAGTAAAAGTACTTGTACCACTGAATCTAATAATTCAGGCAGACACCAGAAGTCGACCCCATTGACTTGCAGGATTCCTTGAAGTGTCGATCATGTTGCCAGAAAATACAGGTCTGCATGTGGTGTTATATCCCCAAGTAAATGTGATGGAATCTGCAATGGAGACTCCAAGGCAGATGTGAACGGTGCCTTAGAGAGAACAGAACAAGTATGTTGTTCATATGGCGACGCTCACCCCTATCAACCTGCTTTATAGTCTGAAATTTGCTTTTATTGGTTACGATTTCCAGTTACTCGTTCCTGCAGTCTGTTATTCATTTCACTGATGTATGAAAACCTGTTGAACAATACTGGGGTGTACATTGCCAAAAAACCTTCATGGACTAGATGCAAACATCAAGGCCAGTTAGTAATGGGAACAAGGCCATAGTTATATTATATTTATGATGCACATTTAACAATATTAGCCAAGCAAACCTACAGCCCCCTTACATCACACATCAGATCTGTTCCATCATGCATCTTTTTAGGTCAAAAGGGTTGGAGCATGACTTAGGGAGGAGGGCACGTATTCCTGGGGTCATGGGTTTAAAGATGACATTGACATGCAAAATATTATCCAATACATGAGTTTTCACACACTCCAAAATCATCCTTCTTATTATGATAGGCTCACCAACTCTATATTACTATCTGGTGGATACGGTTGTGAGTGCACATTGGGTACACACAGCTACAGAATAGTGATGGTATATAAGCAGTAGACAACAATGTAGTAACATGAAGACCCTGGGCTGAAATGCAAAATGTTTACCAGAACCTCCACCCCTTTAGTGTATTGTTATAGCACTGGTCTCCTCATATTGTGAAGAGACACTTTATGGCCCTCTTAAGGCCCCGTTCCCACAGAGTAACGCGGCGCTCATTCTGACACGTAAACACGTGTCAGAGTGAGGCGCTTCACAACAGATCCCATTGACTTCAATGGATGCCGGCTTACACGCGCTACACATTGAAATCAATGGGAGGCTTTTTAACCCATTGATTTCAATGTGTAGCGCGCGTAAGCCGGTCCCCATTGAAGTCAATGGGATCTGTTTTGAAGCGCTCACTCTGACACCTGTTTACGTGTCAGAATGAGCGGCGCGTTACTCCGTGGGAACGGGGCCTAAGGCTTCATGCATATGACAGTTTGTGCAGGTCGAGGGGTGGTCAAATTTTTTTTTTTTTTTTTTGCACAACACACTCATACTCAAATGACTTTCATGATTTCAATGGGGGGGGTTCATATCCATTCAGACTTTATAGAGCAGGGTAGGACCATCAGAACAAAGCATCGGAAGCCCCCTCAGAAAGCATGCTCAGTCATATTCATGAGGCCTTATGGTTCTGGTAGGGTGTGACCACCATTGAAGACACTTGTAGTCTTGTGCCAGCCATTTTCTCCTGCACCTAAGGACTATTTAAGTCACCTTCCCCCATTGAGACTCCCTAAGCAACAAGGTTCCTAGACCCAGTGAAGGCATTTTATATTCTCTAGTGTATATCTTGGTTTGTTACCAGAATCTGATCTGCCTGTCAAGAACTTTTGCCTGACATGACATATTGCACAAATGCTGCCTACCATATAATATTTTTCCTCGTTTAGGTTACTTTTGTAGATTTTGAGAGAAACAACTATGAAGTCTTATACAAATGAAGCATTTGGTGCACTAAGGGCAGTCTACTACTCCTGCTGCTCAAGTAGGATGTGTGATGTCATAGCTGTGGTAGGATCGCCTCTCACTGCATTGTGTGACATAGGAAGGAGATGGAAGGGGTCTAAGTGGCAAGACCAATGCTCCAAGGAGCTGTAAGCCCGCCCCTAGTGCACAAACTGCCTTATTCGCAAAAGACTGCCAAGTTGGTTTTCTCCAAATCTACAAAACATACATAATAAAGGTACCGGTATATTATTTAGCACTGTAATGTATGCCATGGACACATTGAATATGTTTGGGGGGGTGGGGATAGGAAGTTTGTCAGTCACCAGGGCCATGCCTGATCCTCCAAGGGCTCTGTATTCAGGATTGACCATCTGTGATGCTGGCACAATCCATTGTACTTGAGCCTCATTTGCATATTCATTAAAAAAAATGTTTTTAAGGAAATGTTGAATCTACTTGTATGATGGTGCTCAGTATAATGCTACCTGCATAGCACCATGGCTGGTCTTGTATTGAGTTTTCTGGTGATAGACTCCATTTATTAAGTCACAGGCATCATTTCCCAAGTCACTATCTAATAACGATTTTTTTTTTTTTTTTTTTTTTTTTAAAGCCAAGATCAGGAGTGGATTCAAGAAAGAAAATAAGAAGTGTTTCCATTATATTTTCTCTCTAGTTAGGATCCAATTCTGGTTTTGGCTTTAAAGAAAACAGCTAAGTAATACTAATCTAATACTGAAGTGTGAATGAAGGCGTAACCTTATCCTAATAATGCAGAACAAAACCAAAATATGACCTCCCCTGATAAACCCACTACAGGCCATTAAAGTTTACTATAGAGGTCAGTATGCCAGTAAAAAGTGGGGTACACTGCTGATTCGGGTCAGGCCTCTTCCTCTCCACTGGCAGAGGCTGAAAGAGTTCAAAATAGACGGATGGAAAAATGGGAAGCAGCCAACACGCTGCTTTTCCTGGCCCCTCACACTCTCTCCCAGTGTCTTGGAAAGCTCTGAGCTGGCTTGTAACACACATGCACGTGGGCCATATGTAATACAGACAAAAAGCTCTTTGTTTTAGGAAAAGGGGGTGCACTTCAAATGAGGTGAGCAATTATACAGCCCCCCCCTAAAAATTCAGGACAAAAAGAAAACAGATTTAGAAACAAAATTTGGATCACACTTGTAGGTTTAACACTGTATATATTAATATATAGTCTAATCTTGTAACCCTTCTAGTTCCAGTGGATATAGAACATGTAGTGTAGTAATACAGTCAGTTCTTTGCTATATCTCCTATTCTGTCTATTGGTGTGATGATCTCCGATGTGTTCTCTACGCGCTGCACATCTGCTCTTCATAGAAGTTAATGGCTCAATTAGACTTTTCCATGTCTGACGATTATCTGCCCTGGATTATATCAGGCAGCTCAAAAGGTGACAAGTAGAAATGCAGCGGTCCTGGAAACATGTATTCAATTGTTGACCTACTGGCTTCATGTCAGTTCTAAGGTCATAATATACATTAGACAGCTGTCAGTAGAAGACCCATTCTGCCAGCAACTACTCCCCCCAACGTCTTACATGTATTTAGATACTGTTACTAAGGATAGATCATCTATAACCATACTGGTGAGGATCTGTCACCGACATCCTCATCAATCAGCTATTCTTAATAGATAAAAAGGGATGGTCAGAGCAGGTTAGCACAAATGCCCCCCCTTGGTCAATGCTGCAGTGGGAGTGCAGTAATACACAGCCACACTCACGCCAGCGATCTAGAAGAATTCTCTCTTATCCTTATGTTATATTACGGTGCATGAAGGGGTTAAAAAGGGTTTGGACCTAGGACCTAAAAATGTTTAAAGGACCTCTCTGAACACTAGAATACAATATAACTCTTAACATCACTGAGGTCACCCCTGTGTAGAGGTCACACGTCTGTGTGGGGCCTGCAGCATATCCTTTTGTATACCTTGTCTCTTCCTGCATAACGTATATATAATATATATCAATACTGGACATTGTTGCTATATACTGATCCACTATATTGTCCAGTAACTGCGAATGAACAACAGATCTATGCACTGCTTTAAATACGATACTAAGGTACATTCATATGGTGCAGATAGGTGCACTTTTTGACTTTTAATATTAGGCCAACAATACCAAGCACAGCGACTATTCAATGTACAATACAGTACTAGGTAAGCAGTGAAGTCACTGCAGTGTTCACCTGAACAATACGGATGAGCTGATCGGTAGGGTGCCAGCTGTCTGACCCCCACCAACCTGATATTGATGACTTATCCCAATAATATTTCATCAATATCTTAGTATATTTAAGTAAATGGGTTTTCCTATAAATTTAAAAACGGCATGAAGCATTTTCAGATACTGTTTTAACTGCACCGTGTGAACGCAGCCTTAACCGGCTCCTGGCCATTTTTTCCCCACAGTGCTGTATTCTATGACATGTTAGATCAGACAACAGCCTACCGATCAACTCTTAGCAGTTCACGTCAACAGAACTAAAAATTTCCTTCCTTGAGCCGAGTAGTAAGTCTGCCAGGTACACGACTGTATGTATCAACATAGTTTAGGGCTTAATTCAGAGTCACCATGTCAGAGTATTTACTTAAGCCCACAAGGCCTCTTGGGCTGGCTGGCTAAGCTAACTCATTTTGTCAGCCGACACTCAGCAGCCCTGATGTGAGCGTGTGAACAAGATCCCAAGACGGACAATGTCTTCACATTTGTATGGTAATGTTCCATGGAAGAGGAGTAGGAAATCCAGAGAGCAGTGTTACTGGAAGTCATTGCAATGGCAAAATTGCAGTGATGTCATCTTTGGCCGATGACATCATCTCTTAAGTCAACATACAGAACCTCATCATGAGATACTTCCATGGAATGAAGATGCAGCCACCTGTTCTAGTTGCTGTTCAGATGGCCCAATTACATATTATCCTGTCCCCTTGCCCCCTCCTTTTTTTTTTGTAATTGCGCAAAGTAATTTTAACAAATCTTTGGTGGGTAATTAATCTGCCAGGAGGGGGCGTCGACTAATGAGATGAGAAGAAAGTAACGCTGGGGTTATTAACACAAAAACATCAGATTGAGAAACTGGAATGGAAAAAGGCATCAAAAACTCAGCGTGACAGCAATTATGTCTTACTTAATGAGCTGCGCATCATTAACCCCCTCTCTGCCAGCTGGCTCAGCCTAGTGTACACTATTGGCAGGCAATGATATGAAGGTCTTGTTGGGGTTTACATATGTTTCTTCTGGAATGACTAGGATTAAGTCAAAGTCGTCATTTTTATGGGAAGGACAGTGATTCGGCCTTAGATCTAGAAGACGTCACCAGCACAATGTGCAAAGGTCATATTACCTACAGCTAGACAGCAAAAGGCAATATAATCCAAATTACCATTACTTTTTACTGGTTTGTTTTAATGGATGACGTCTTTCATCTGTGGAAATCCACCTATAAAAACTAATGGACCACTGAAGTATCTCGTGGCTGAGACTATTGCACTGCCCCATAGTGGTGACAACAGATACTACAATGTTATCACTGGGTGTTACTATATGTGGCTGTTTACGTGAAAAGGGCCCAGATCGTCGATACTAATTATAGAGAAAATAGTCCAAAACAAATTTCTCGAAATTGACTTTCTTGTGGTATGTTGTGTTTTTCACTTTTTTTCTCGTAATTGTGCTTTCAATAAAAAAATTTTTGCTGTTTCGGACAATGTTACACCATAACCGTTACAATGATACCAAGAACTCCATATCGACAATGTGGGCCCTTTTCACATAAACAGCCACATATATACAAACTAAATAGATTTCTAGATTATCATGATTTGTAGTGTCCTGTTGCTTCAACTCCCTTCAGGTTAGATAAATCGGTAGGGGCATCCAGCAGTAAAACATTCATTGGCAGTGGACCAGTCATTTCATGAGGCTTCCTCAGTTTTTTGGGGAAAAAAATGCTAAAAGGAAACACAAAGTCAAATAATGGCTGCAAACTAGAAAAAAAAAACAACCTCTTTATAATCTAGCACAACGGACATTTACAGCAGATTTTTGGAGCTCTACACATTACACATCAGGTTACGTCAGGTCATCTCTGGTGCATCTAACTCTGACCAGATTTCGCCATCACTATACATCCAAACGTATGTGACATATGACGGCTCGACTTCCTGTCTATGCACTTTTCCTCCTTTCTATACAGCAGGAAGAACTCCAAGATCCCGACTCCCTCAGCAGATGTGTTGCAGAGGATTTTTTTCCTGGAAGCTAGAATAGGCTGTATTGCAATTATGTATATTATATATGCATATAAGAAAATGACTGGAAACTGACCTTTGGTAGTGGATATATATATATGCTAACATTGCTAACCTATTCTTGGGTAGCTAAGTCCTTACAGATCAGCTGCTTTAAGCAGCACTTGGGGGGTGGGAGCAATTTGTCGCATTTTTTGTGTATTTCCGTATATGGTGTTTATGAATGGTAACCTGTCAGCAGGATAGTTGTGCCCAATCTGAGGTACTAATCTCCACCACCGGTTTTGAGGTATAAAAGTCACAAAACTTGGGTCAATATACTGGGCTGGAATGGATTTGAATTGATATGAAATAAAATAAAACTGTTTTGTTTTTTGTTGTTGTTTTTTTTGTGTGTCTAAATATGTCACAAGTGACATTTTTGTACAGCTCTTGCCACTTTCCATAAAAAATGAGGGGGGTTGTGGTGAGTGGAGCCATTTATTGTCACCAGTTTATGCCCCTATTACACACCTGCGCCCCTTGTCATAAATCAGGCAAGTGATCCGGGACCCAGGGATTATAAAATGTAGCACAGTATAATGTTGTGATGGTAAGACGGAGATGCATTGGACACCCCTGCCGTTTTCTATATAGAAATCTGTCACGGACAGCCAGGAGGCAGACTGATGATACTACCTTCTCCAGATACATAACAGTCCTACAGAGTACATCTTGGGGCTCATGCCAAACATGAGATGTGAACTCATGAAACAAACTAATGAAGACAAAAGGCAATTCTTCTAAAATGAGGTGTCAGCAACAATATGGGATATGTGTTGAAAATATTCAATGAATAACGTCTGCACATTGTGATAATCTGGCAATGAAATGTCTTGATCATTCAGAATTTCACAAGACCAGAATCCGAGAACTGAGCAGAGAGTACTGTACCCTTTAGGAGAGGACTCTGATAAGAAAATTGTGGTATTATGTATTGGCATTTACCTGCTTTAGTCAAGGCTTTATATTCCTATATGAATATTTTATATACTTATTAGATTAGATCCTAATAATACTATATTACAGCAGTTTTACTATAATATTACCTTTCATTATAGCTTGAAGGATTTATAAGTGGATCAAAACAGAATAATGCAGCCATGGTGCACTCGCAGACCCCTCCAGACCCCCATGGATGGTGGGTGTGTTACTGTATTAAGAGGCCACAATCACTTAGCTCATAAATTGATGGCCTCTACTAAGGATAGTCCATGAAGGTCAAGAGCCCTTAAAGGGGTATTCCAATGAACATAATTACTTATTACATTACTATATTTGCAGATAATTAAAAGTTACATATTTTTGTAAATATAAGTAATTAAAAGTTCTGCAGGGTTTCTAAGATTTTCTCTAAAAATCTTAGATCACAAGTTGCTGTCTTGATCGGTTGCCAAAGGATACGACCACAAATACAGAAGCTTTCTGTAGTCTGGGACACGTCAGAAACCAAGCCATGATTTTCTTATTGCAGATGAGTTATGAGGCAGAGACACTACATGTATGAGAAGATATCCCAGTCACAATAAGGAAGCCATGGCTGATTTTCTGACCTTAGAAAGTTCCTGTATTCATGGTCGTATCCACTGGCAACTGATCAAGACAACAACTTGTCACCACTAGATATTTAGAGAAAATCTTTACAACTCTGCAAAATGCAAAAATGTTTAACTTTTAATTATCTACAAATTTAAAAAGGGTTATGTTCGTGGGAATACCTCTTCAAGTGGTTTTTCTTGGCTGAAATTATTGATGATCTATCCTAAGCAATGGAGGTTCAGGTAAATGGAAGCTGAACTGTGATACTCAGTTGGCCACTACATAGAGAACAGCGCTGTCTGCTTCCTGTTGTATTGTTGTGTATCTGCTGCTGAGAACAGCTGATCAATGAAGATGCTGGGTGTAGAACCCTAACCAATATGATATAGTAGATGCCGGGTGTAGAACCCTAACCAGTCTAAAAGTTGGGAGGAATAGCTGTTGGCAGAACTGGTGTCTTAGGGGGCGTTCACACTACCGTCGGTGTCCGATAGCTAGAGTCCAATGCTAATGTCTGCGCAAAATCTTGCATGGACATTAGCAGCGGACACTAGCTGTGTCCGTTACATTTTGCATTGATTTAAATGGACATTGGATGGGTTCTTTTACTGTCCGTGGGTGTCCTTAACTGTCCGTTCACAAAGATGTCCAATTTTTCAAGCGGTCATCGGACATCTTTGTGAACGGACAGTTAAGGACACCCACGGACAGTAAAAGAACCCATCCAATGTCCAATTAAATCAATGCAAAATGTAACGGACACAGCTAGTGTCCGCTGCTAATGTCCGTGCAAGATTTTGCGCAGACATTAGAATTGGACTCTAGCTATCGGACACCGACGGTAGTGTGAACGCTCCCTAAGCTGTCTAATTTATAACAGTTGATCTGAGGAGCTGCTGGGTGTCAGGTCATCAATATCAGATTAGTAAAAGTCCATCTTTAGGATAGGTCATCAAGAATTTTAGCTAAGAAAAATCCTGTTAAAGTGTATCTCTAATGATACTATAAAACTTCCTTAACACATCTTCATATTAAAGAAATATTGTTTGTTCTACATTTATCAGGCTGAAATACATTTAATATTGAAGTCTATGGAGAGAAACAAAAACACACAAATACTGCAGCTACTAAGCCATACTGTACACTGTGAAACTGCATCACAATTATAAGTGAAAGCAACCGCATGAACAGAATAACAGAGGAGGATCTGCAAAGCTTCAATCCCAATTGGTGTCTGAGAGGTAGGACAAACCACAAAGTTATGATGGTATATCAGTGGGATATACCATTACTTTATGAGATGAGAAAGCCCTTTCATGATTTATCTATATGGATGTAATTTGCTAAGCACAATAAAAGGATTTCATTTTACATGATATCACAAATTTATACCTAACCAAACCGGAAGATAATAAAACATAATATGAAACACACTTCACAAGCCACCAACCCTGAGACAGTAGTTTGGGCCTTCCTGAAGAATAATGAAACACACTTCTAACATAAAGTAGTGATCAAAGGCCTCAGAAAAGGGCACGTGTCCTACACTACAGGGTAGTGCGGTCCTGAGTACAGGATGAGCTGTGTGTATGGAGAAACATCTGATTCTGTTTAATGCTCCCTCTCTGAAGGCTGGAGGAATGGCTAATCTGGCAGATGCTACAATGGACTTTGCCAATACAATCAGGATCCAGAAATAGGCCTGCGTTTTCCTGCTGGCTCAGGGGTAGGCGATTACCCAGTCAGCCTTCCAGTCTTGTACGTGAAATGCGTGCAGCGTGCCAGCTGGCTTAATCCAGGTGAACATTTATTGTGTAAGAATAAAACATTTCTTTACATTGTATTTGTTAAAGATGAAGGCGCGACTGATCCAATTCCCTAATGGGGCGCTGTAGCCCTGAATCTGTTAACCCATTTCCTGCGCTTAATAAAATCCCGATCTTCAAAATGATTGCCCAGACAGGGCACATTTCTTGCAACCACAAACTTTAACTGTACTGTAGTCTTGGCAGTAGGAACGATAAGCTTCTCTCTGTACTAAATACAACCCGACACAGGATAAATTCACCAAAGCCATTACTATGCAACACATACATTTTAAACCTGAACAAAAACGAATATACAATCTGCTACACTAAACACTCTTAGACTAAGGCCCCACGTAGTATCCCGCAGCGCTTTTCACAAAAAGTATGCAGAGGTTCGGATATTCTACTTCAATTATACACCTATATGGAAACCGCTGGCAGTTTTGGCAATCGCAGTGTGTCCTATTTTTCTGCAAAGTGGGGATGGGATTTGCAAGATCAGATCAGTTGGTGAGCCCATAATTTACCTCTTTTGCACTGTTTGCCCTATGGTTAAAGTAGCCCTGTCACAGACAGCTTCTTCTGAAGTATTTGCTAGAGGGCTCTGACAGTATACACAGATCCTAATAAAGCCCACTTGTTACAGAGCAACAAATATGCTGAGATAAATGAGTTGCATAAACCTCTGGTTGCATTGAAGTACGTGAAATAAACAAGATGGCGACACCTACATGTGGGGAATGCATAAATGAGACATGACCTCTGATTAAAGGCTACAGGATCTTACAAGGAAAAAAGATTTCAAAATGATGATTTGCATTGGAAAGAACTATGTAAATGTCTTCTCCGCCAGCAGATATATCAGTGTTTGCCTAACTTCCCCTAAATTATGAAAGAATCCCCCCTCAGATGAGAAGAACAGCTTGTTCATCGCAAGCATCAGACCCTGGCCAGGCCTGCCTGCAATCCTGCACAGTCCACTGTGTGCTTAGACTAGGACAGGACAGTTGCGTAGTTGCCAGGCCTCCTCTGCACAGTTCCTGCTAAGGTTACAAAAATGAATCATCAAACTCCCATATAAGTCGGAGAAAACCATTTCCAATAATTTCTTCTAAATGAATCACAATAGAAGTCAGAAGACATAAGGATGGTGTCAGATCAACTATGACGTGCTGCTTGGAAGCACTCTGGTGAATGGGAAGGACTGTCTCACAGCAGCTGGAGGACGACACTCTACAGGTCAAGTTCATGCTTACTTTGGTCTTGAACTAAAGTGGAAAACCTTTGGCAAATTTCAAGATTGTAATGTAAGATAACATTCAATACTATGAAACAGAAGGCTGACCACTGGTTGCGGAGATCCATCTAAAGGGAACATGACTGATGATCTCCATAATTTGGTAGGACATGGCCTACCACGTTTATCCTAGAGTAGATCTAGGGCTACTGTTTCTCCAGAGGGAGGGTGCCATGAAGGTGTAAAGAGTCTTACAGTCCATGGAATATTCCTCTGGGAAATTTTTTAGACAAATTAGCTTTCAAAGACATAGAGAACTGTGCCTTTAGCACCACCAGTGTTAGGACAGACTGTTATGGCCCTTATGGACTAAAATGTGTATGGGTAAGTTAGACAGACGGTGGTTGATGGTTACACTAACATGTATGCATACCTCCAGTGCTAAAACAACTTTCCATACATGAGTAGTGATATGAAGATTATTTCCTTCCATCCATACACTCAGACTTTTACCTCCAATAGCACTTCTATAAAGCCTCACACAGAGAAGTCTATGGAGAGGAGTGGAGAAGGCTGCTCCCATCTAGTTATGAATTTATTGCTTCTTTATGTACAGTGCTAGAACATTATCTTATTAGATATAGAAGGGTCATAAGAGCTTTCTTAGTTTGTCCATCTTTAGAAACCAACAAGCTCAAGATGTGAACACAGAAAACAGAGGGGGAAGGGCAGGTCTCTATTCACAGCCTCTTCATGTTTACACACAGCATCTCCTGACTATACACTGTACACAGCTCACAGCGAGTGTAAGGGGGCGTTCACACTACCGTTGGTGACCGTCAGCAGTGTCCATAGCTATAGTCCATTACAAGATTTTAGCAACGGACACTAGCTGAACCATCAGTAATCCATTAAAATTTCCATTCATTTCAATGGGATTTTATCTTGTGCCATTTAAACCCAATCCATCAGAAATCCGTGTGGACAAAAAAATCCTACATGCAGCAGAGGGTCACCTTGGAAAGTGATTCTCCGGCTCTCCTGGCTGGACTTTGCGTTCCCTGCCCCCTTGCGGTCTCACCCCACTATAGGGCCCACTCTGCCAGTGTGAAAATTCCTCTTTCGGAAGGAGCAGGTATCTTCATCCCCCTCTCCTATGTATCCTATCTTGGGCAACCCAGCCTTCCCGGCAGGCCTCTCCCTGGGGCCATTCTGGCGGTGGTGGGAGGCAGGCAGAGGGCTATGCATTTTCATACTTGGGGTTCTTGGTGCTCCTACCGAGATCTCCTTTCAGATCCAGATCTTCCTCTTTTGGGTCTTTGGCGAGTTTTGCAGCTCTCACATTTTATCTCATCAATCCCCATCTCCACGGAATTTGACAGGACTCTTACGAGTTTCGAGAAGGCCTGTTCTGGCTCTGGTCTGACCCGGGATTCTCTCTCACATTTTTACCTGCTTTTGGTCTCCCCTCCTCCAGGCCACAGACCCCCCTCCTTTTCTAAGTGGAAGGCGAACTTGGACCTGTCTTTCACAGATTCGCAATGTGCTAGAATTCTTGAGTTTGCTCACAAGAGTTCAATAGCTTGCAAGTATCAGAAGGCGGGTTATAAAATCTTCACCAAGCGGTACCATGTTCCATCCAGGTTGCACAGGTTTTTAGCGTCCTCCTCCTCTATCTGTTGGTGCTGTGGCTTGGCGGAGGGAATACTCCTGCATGTCTTCTGGAGTTTTTCGGTGCAGAGGGGAGTTTGGGATGGTGTTCACAGATTACTCAGTCAGATTTTTCAGACCCCTATCTCTTACACCCCTGCCTTCTTCCTGCTCCACCTTTCGAATTTCCGTCAGGTGGAGGATATCCATACCATGGAGGACCTTACGGCTTCCCTTCGTGATGCTCGTGGGGCTTTCATGGATGCTTGGACTCCGTGGATACTTTTCCAGGGGATGGAGGCCTACCTGACCTGATGTGCTGAAGCCACGGGACTGGTCGCATCCTTGTCTCTGGTGGATGGAGTTGCTCACCTTCCTACACCCCCCCCCTTTTTTTTTTTCTTCTTTTTGCCTGTTATACCGCTTTGTTGTTTGGTCCTCCCTCCTTCTCTTCGCTCCCCCTTCTTCCCCCTTTCTTGCCGGGAATTCCCTGTTTTCTTTTTCTAATTTTGATGCATGATTTACCCTGCATTGTCTTCGTTTGTTGTGGTTTGTTTTATTTGTGGACCTTCTTATTGTGTGTTCTGTCTTGTTCATTATGTCTTGTTTTTCTGTTTATTTTTGTTATATATAAAGAATTTTTTAAAAAAATCCTACATGCAGGACTTTTGTGTCAGTTTGAAAAAGCGTATTCTTGACGGACGGCAAGTGTCCGTTATTATTTTAACATTGAAGTCTATGGGCAAAGGACTTATAATGGACAGTAACTGATAGCCATCAGTTACTATCCGTTATTTTGTGTCCGTTTTTTTCAGCGCATGCTCAGAAAACAGAAACAAAAAAAAAAGACACTGACAGTAAACTGATGGTAGTGTGTCCATTTTTTTTTTTTTTTTTTTAAATTAAATTTAAAGAATGGACCGGTTAAAAAACCAACACATTAACATCAGTTAGTGTCTGTTGTGATAGGTGTCCGTTTTTTGTTGTTTTTTTTTTTTTTTTTTTTTAATAACAGACACCTTCATAACGGAATTCAATGGTAGTGTGAACCCTGCCTAAGAAGAATCTATTTACTTTTGTCTAGCTGCTTGTGTTATTTCTGATGGGGTGTTAGTCAGCTTTCTGAATTATGCTCAGATTTTTCTTTTTTTATGTCAGGGATCTTTAAAGCTACATCATAACATGGATTTACAGTCCAGTGTCCATAGATGAATATTATGGTTACTTGAGTTTTTCTCAGCTCGATATTTCCTAATGTACAGTTACTCTTGGCAGGATTACATGTAAATAAACCAGTGATAGTAATAATGAATAGGGGATGGTGTATTGCACATGCCCCTGCCTCTGAGAGAAATGAAAAATGTGCTGCAGATATAATGGGGCTATTTGCAACAAATATAAATGATAGGACATCCCATATATAGGCTTACGCAGCCAGATAACTGAATATCCAGCAAGACCCTGTAGATATATATTTCAACTTCTGATAAAAATTCAAGTACCCAATACAATGCAATGGTTAGTTACTAGAATGTGATGTGACTATGTGATGATATTGAAACATATGCCTTTATCTTGTTCTAACCTTACAGACATCTCCATTAAACTGAGGCCAAAGCATATTTTCTATAAAACACAGTATGTCAGAATTTTCTTGTGGCAGTTTTGTGCATTTTGAGTACAGCGGAAATTTTCTTCAAATAAGAAACAGCAACTTGAAATGAAATTTGTCTGTCCACGCTGCCTTCAGATATGATTACTAGGTCCAAAGATTGGATATAATATATGTTCTAAAAATCACTGACAGCCCTGGCAGAAACCCAGAGCATGAGAGTTAGGATCTTCTCAAGTGGTTTCAGAATGCTTTACATTTTCTGGCTCGCTTTCAGCAAAGTTATGAATGTTGTAAATGCTGAGTAGGAACTTGGGATGGAAAATACTAGGGGAGATGGATGATGTAATTCTCCACGTCCATGTCTCTATAAAATTTCTAGTATGGTAACTGACTGAATTTTCAATAGCTTTGCCTCCATAATGATTGCATCCTACTATGGCCTTTGAGGCTACCTTGTAAACAGAAGAGGCCAACTCTTACCCTAAGAAACTAAACTATTACTCTGAAGACTGGTGCAGAAATTTGGTATAAACACACAAAATGGAAAAGATACCACATTTACAAAAAAAACAATACAAGATTCTGTTGTATTGGTATCACACTCCCGCTGTTACATTTATAAAACCTAGTTCCTATTGGTTACGGTTTACAAATCTTGCACAAGGCCCTGTTCACATGGCTGAATCTGCCGCTGATTTTGCAGCACACTCCACTCCGATTCTGCCTCCCATAGTTATCAAATGGGTGGCAGAAATTGCAGCAGGATGCTGAAAAAAATAAGTGCCCTTCTCAATCTTACCGCAGATTCCACAGCATGATTCCCCACTGATTAAAGCCCAATCATCTATGCAAAGCAGTAGCAGAAAGCCACAACAGAAGCGGCAGGACTCAGGTGAGCACCACTTCCACTTTGCAGGTCAGTGACATTCTGTTCATTTGCCATAACTGAATGAGGCTGAGCTGCAGTAACAAACACAACCCCTGTGCAACTCTCATTCAAACAATCTGGTCTTTAGGATCTGCTGGGGTCTTAGGTGTTGGATACTCTATGATCTGGTAATGATGATCTGTCCCTAAAGATAAGTGGCCAATATGCAAGTTCTGGAAAACTCTATTATCAATACTCGAAGTGTACTACTTTAGGTAAGAAACAAATTTAGAGCTTATATACGCAGTGACACTATGTATGGATCTGTAAGAAGGCACCCACTAACTGCTAAGAAAAAAACATATGGCATGCTGTAATGAATGCTGTATTAGGGAGAGATTATCCTAGGGAAGCGCTGATTCTAGAGAAGAATACTGTGCCTCGTAAAGATAATATCCAGCAGCAAATATACCTATGGGTACACAAAGCTATACCATAAGGTCTGAATGTCCTGAGCATGGAGCCATGCACAATACAAAGGAGTACAATACAACTCCAAGAACCCTGGCAGAGGAGCCAAGCTACCAGCGGTTTGGACAGCCATGATCTGGAAAGACACATAGATTTATAATAGGTTATTGACTCATAAATTTTTACCACTTTCTAGGCAATTCGGCCTGCATTGCATGGTCTTCAAATGGGTTTGTAGCAGTTTTCTACAACTACTCCTTGTCTGCACATTCCTCAATACCACAGCTAGATTTTATTGAAGAATGATTTAGGAATAGTTACCCTGCAGAAGTTGCCAACCATAAACAAGGCACAATATACAAACCACAAGAGCTTTGCCAATACGGATCACATAGCAAGTTCAGCTCTGTAAAAAGTTAGCAAAAGGAACCTTCAAATAGCCAAATGGCTGCGTGTGCCTGCTTATTCATGGCTTAAGAGAGGCCTTGTTATGATACAGCTTAGTAAAGGATATAGGGAAAAGGGAGTACACAGCCCAGGCAAAAACTTTTTCCACGCATTACTTAATCAGTAGTGCAACAATTTTGCGTTAAGAAATTTATATGCGAGATGACAACCACAGATGTACAAATCGTCCCATTAAATCCACACGCTGGATAAGATGTTTCTGTGTCATACATTTATCAAAAACGCATCTGTAGGTCGCATTCACACTCACGGTTCAGAAGATACATGTATCGGGTGCCCGGAAGTAAATTCCCCGTCGACTCGGAGCAGTCCATACAAAATTGAAGAATCCAGCATCCACGATCGGTAAAAATTCACAATACTTTATTAGGTCCAAATTTTAAAACACATGACAGTCCATTAGACCAGAGGTGATCCCCACCCCTTCACACCGAGATACAAAAAATGGCGTTGACTGACGCGTTTCAGCACGTAAGTGCCTTAGTCATAGTCCAAACGTCCACTACACTCACGTATGTTAAATAGTATCTACCACAGGTGAACTGAATATCACACATACGTAGCACAAATAAAACAACAAAATACAATTAAAATCAGGAGGATCATGTATCTGAGAAAGATACCCCAAAATTGATGACAAACATGTGAATCATACAACCTGAATACAGAAGTGATAAAGATGATATAAAGTGGTCACAATGCCGTTATCCCACACTATACGTAAAGCAAAACTGAAATCCAAAAAAACAAACAAAAAGATGTAATATAAATAACAAATTCTGCATGTCTACTGATACTGGATTCTTCAATCTTGTTATGATACTGCTGTATTATGGCCCACTGCTGTCATTCTACTGAACCCAACTTAGAGTCCTATCTAAGTTCAGTTCAATAGGACCTGAGGAGATCAGGGAAGTGTGACCATAACACATTCATATAAACCTATATATCCGGGTTGTCACGTGGTGCATCTGATAGAGGAAGAGAAAAAATGAGTTCTGTGACATATAGGGTTATATGGTATAGGGAGAGAAGCTGAGCTCTGTGATATATAGGGTTATATGGTATAGGGAGAGAAGCTGAGCTCTGTGATATATAGGGTTATATGATAGAGGAGAGAAGCTGAGCTCTGTGATGTACAACATTATAAGATTGAGAGAGAGAAGCTGAGCTCTGATCTATAGGATTATATGATAGAGAAGAGAAGCTGAGCTCTGTGACGTACAAAGTTATATGATTGAGGGAGAGAAGCTGAGCTCTCAAATAAAAAGGTTTATATGATAGAGGGAGTGAACCTGAGCTCGGAGATATATAGGTCTATATGATTTGGAGCAGGTTTTATGTATTTACTGCTCTGAACATCTGTGGTAGGATACAGTGTTCCTGGCTCTGCCAGGATAATGCACCATGTGAAAGGCTCTAACAGTAAGAAACGTAATGTTCTGGGTTCTATGCCAGCACCATAAATTGCTGTCTGTGACCACTTATATACAGAAGATCTAAAAGATTGCTGTCTTTTTGAAGATACAGGTTGCGCTACTTTATTTAGAGTCATATCCACATGACATAAAAGTATAAGTATGTCTAGCATTTGCAGAGATCGCAAGCTGTTTTAGAATTAGATTTAAAAGAAAACAAAACAAAATTGAGTCTCGTAAAGACTAAGGCTGGGTTCAGACGTGGCATAATTTTATGCCATGGATATCGCTTCAGCAAATTCGACAGCAGATCTCAGTGTGGATCTGTTGCAGAATTAGTGGATTTTGGTCATTTACTGTGAACAAATACGGTATATGAGGTATGAAAACACCACGTAAGAATCTACCTGTAGAGGTATGGCAGAAAGTTGCACCACCACTGCACCATATAATCTGAGGCAATATAGAGTTATTTTACAGTATCTTCATAAACTCTTGGCGGTATGGTGGTTGAATTGTCTGCAATAGTTGCAGAACCCTCAGAGAACAGCTGTAATCTGGGATGGAACCCAGCAGCATATACTCAACAACCGCAGCGCCTCCACAGGTGAATACTAGTCCCACAGAAAGCAATTTGATGATTGTTTAATGTAAGGACTTAGCAGGACCTCCAGAGCTTATTGCTAATAGATGAAAGTCCTGAACGGAGGACTTCTCTCTATTAATGCAGTATTCCCCAACAGATTTTTTTAATAGGTTTTCTATACCAGACAACTATTTTTTCCATTAATTTCACGTTATCCATAAGGGCAGATTGCTCAGTCCCCACCGATCACAAGAATGGTGATCTAATCTACTTGTCTGAATTTATTTTTATTTACTATGCTTACTTGAATGGAGTGGCAGCTCAAGTGTATGTTCATTCTCTATAGAACTGCTGGAGACTGGCTATCTACGGCAGTCCCAAAGATGTGAACAAAGTAGCCTCATACGTGTGTGACCAGAGACACCATTCCTTTGAGGGGCCATTCACATCCATTCTTGTGATCTGTGGGGTCCCAGCAGTAGAATCCCTACCAGTCAGCATGTTAACCCCAATACTTTGGATACAGGGTAACTTGTAATAACTGAAATGCCCCTTTAATATTTAAGTAACCAATTTAAGAAGCTGAATCTGTGCTGAAGCTTTCCTCTGCACTATTTATATGGGATTTTGCTTATGATAGACATTAAATTCATAGCTGTGTAATGTGATGCAATAATAGTTCATGGTGATTGTTAAATAGGGCTATTTAGGGACATTTCCATTTAATAAATGTGCTTTTTGTGTTTCTTCAACAAAAGGGTAGGTTACTTATGGCCCCTTTTATTGCTGCATGCTGGGAGTTTTGGATTGCCTACTGCTATTGTGCATTCTTCCCTGGGAGCATGAATAGCACTATCTTTGTCTGTGAGGCAGGTTAGACAGAAATGAGAAGACGACTGGAAGACATCACAAGGGCTATCACGGACATGAACACATCTTGTTAATAATCTGCTGCACACAGGGAAAATACACGCTATTACATTTAGCAGTAGGAAGACTTGGTTTCCCATTTCATTACACTAGGACTGCAAAGTAGACAAGGAAAAACTTTACCGGCCTACCCATCGTGCCCCTCTTCCCGGGAACTCCAGGCAAACCCTGTGTGGAAATAGAAGAAGACGACTAAGGTTACAAGTTCACAAAGACATCTATGTGGAAAGGCAATAAAAAGAAAATGATAGAAGAGGTTGCACATCCACTACAACATAATAGGTCCTGAAAGAAAACCCCGCCTCTCTGTATAGGAGGGCTGAGTCTGTGATATGGGAAAATCCAAGGGTGCAAATAATGCTGAAGTATAAACCAACCATGTGCATAGTCTAAATATTACACAGTCTCAATAAATGTAAGTCATTACCCACAATGTCTGTTCTGTAGTGTTTGTTCCACACCATTACAGGTGCCAGTGCTGCTTATGAGACGCTTCCAGGCTAGGAGACCCATGTACAAAATATCTATGATAGGTAGATTACTCATGAAACGACAGACTGGACATTTAGAACGTACATATCTGCACTGTTAATATTAGTCATGAAGAGGAGTCAGGACCCAGTCAACGGCAGAGATCTAGTAGAACAAAGGTATCACAAAGCTGCAATTTGTGGATTTACAACTTTAAGAAACATTTGTTGATCTGAGATTTCTTGACATTGGCAGATAATTGTGCCCTTGGATTTACAATAAAAATGTAATAATAAATGAATAATGTGTAGTTACAATTCCTGGTGCCCTTGTTTATAACCTTTTTGGAATATATAAAAACAAAAATATTGATGTTTTAACCTTAGGATTAGCATTAATATTAGACTTGCTGGAAAACCCCAAAGAGTAGGTGATAAATATGCCAACAGTGCTCTGGTGAGTGCCGCTTCCACTTAACAAGTCATGAGATGTCACATTTATCAGTCACATGGCCTGTGGCTCAGTCCCATTTAAGTGAATGGGGGTGAGCTGCGATACAACGTACAGCACAGTGTTTGTCAGGTAGTGAAAAGGCTGCAGCACTTGTTGGAATGCTGTGGTCTGTTCAAACACTTGATCAGTGTGGGGCTGGGTGTGAGACCCCGACTTATCTGATAATGATGACCTATCCTATGGATAGATAGTCAATATCTTAGTCTTGAAAAATCCCTTTAAATGGCCACCAGCTTACAGACTACTCTGCTTTGCAGTCTGAGAAATGTCCTTTGATCTTTGGTCTAGTTCATCCAAAATTGTGGAGACGGTCTCAGACTATTATAGCACAGGGTAATCTGGGAAGGTGGTGGCCATTTCTGGGATTTGGAGTAGACTCATTGTGTAGATTCAAAAAGGCTGACACTCGGTAGTATAACTATGCCTCAAACATTTATGGTGACATTAATAAATATACATAGTCTTTCAACTCTAATAAACCACATTCTCCTACGGTTAGACAACCCTGTTCATCTGCCGGGCATTACTGGATAGAGACTCATCCTTTTGTCACCACTTGATGAATGTAGCTCATGGTAACAGAATAAACAGACACACCAGCAGAATTACTCAGAGGACTCGGCCTCTTTAAAAGAGGGTCATGACTTCCTGCCCACTTAGCAGAGCTCTTTTCAATTTACACACTCCCTGTTTGTGTTAGATTGCCCTATAAAAGTCTCACCCGCTGCGCCCAAAAGTCTCTAAAGTGATTGAACACCTCATGAGTAAAACAAATCTATAAAACAGGCACTTGGTTATCGATTCTCCACAGTCTGACCGGTGCAGCAACCACAAAACATCTCCAGTCTGTGTACTAGGAGAGTGGTGCCTGCCTGCGGTGCTTTTGGGAATTCTGGGCAGTCATGTTTATTTACACGTTTGATGGGTTAGAGGGCAGGATAAAGGCTTGCTTCTGATAATCCTTTGAACATCACACAGCTTGCCTCTTACATCAGGCAAATGGCGAATTTCAAGCTGCATTTAGGCCCAAAGCACCTCCAAATGTCATGGGAACACAAATATTTTACTCTGTCTGGGAAAGTGATCTAGAGATCCAATTTGGGCAGATTTTCTACACAGATATAGTGTAACACATTGGGTTGTAAATGTACATTTGGTTGAAAGGGGCTTCCTAAAAAAAACTTATGTCAATAAGTCAGATCATTCCAGCATCCAGGAACAGGCACCTTTATTCGAGTTCACACAGTGTGTTTTGCAGAAAGATTTCGAAGAGGAATTTGTCTCAAAAAACACCTCCCATTCATTGCAATGGGAGTCCGTAGCAGATTTTTTTCTCTTGCTGGCATGACCTATCTTCAGGCAGATTACACCTTGAAAAAGGCATTGAAATAAATGGAAAACTGAAAAAAAACCAAAAACCTGCAATACTTTTTTGACGTGTTTTTGCAAAAACCGCATGAAAGATTGCAAACTTTTTTAAATTAAAGTTTCCAGTTCCATACAGTATGCTGGAGTAAGTTAAAAAAAAAAAAAAAAACCTATTTTCCTAATTCCTGAAGTAAATTTTTTTCAGCCTGTAAAAAATTCCATGTGAACATACCCTTAAAGGTTTTTTTCTGGGGCTTTTATATTGATGGCATATTCTTAAAATAGGTCACCAATATAGACCTAAATGGGAATGAACTGCACACAGACCACATGACTGTCAATGCCCTGTGAAGTAAAGCTCATTTGAGCCCCACTGACGCTTTGAATAGTTGATTTCTGGAAATCCCGGATATCATGTAAAATGAGCTGCAAATGGCAAAACCTAAAAAAAAAAGAATGATTCCATTCCCTCACTGATTGAGCGCTGGCTCTCTTCACTTGCAGACAGCATGTGACCAGTACAGCCATGGTCATCCTGCTGGTACTGTGGCTTCCAATACCCAGCCACAATGCCAGTAAGTATGATATTTGTCATATTAACGGGCTGCAATGGTTACATGTTGTCCACAAGTAAACACATTCCAGGAGGATCGTTGTTGAGTCAGTGCTGGACACCTTGGGAAAAAAAGAGATATTTACTGATTCTTATTTTAGTTTATGCCATTTACAGGCCATTTTAAAAAAAATTTAAATGTAAGATAACCATGTAAAGAAGGAGGCTTAGTGGATACAAGCAAGAATAAAGTAAATATTCAATGGAACGAATGATTCAAGCAACTGAAAAATTTCATAAAGAATACAATATGTTGTCTACAAATTCTACTGGAATACAATAATGTACTTACACGTTCTCCATCAGCTCCAGGTAGGCCAAATAATCCCGGAAGGCCAATATAGCCCTAAGATGCAAAGAAAAAAAAAACAATGTAAGATTAAGGTCAAAATACCTAACATCTTGTCTGCTTGGGCATCAATTTCTTGACGGTGGCCACTTCTCCTCCAGCGCTGCTCTGCAGCCCTCCGTGATGAGATAAACCTTGAGGCAAGTGTATATGCCCATGGACTGCATGGTGCTGGCTTCCACGATGTAGTCCAAGGGCACATACCCTCACACCAGGGACCATGGTATGCAGAAGGGAGTCGGGGCGTGCAGCCTGCAAGGACCTGTAGTGATAAATGCTAGTTAAGGGTTAATGGCGACAAAGTTCACATCATCCTTTCTGTTAGTTGTAGCAAAAAACAACAGTACAGAAGCAAAAAGTTCACCTGCTAATAATAAACCAACCACATTTATAAATCAAAGTAAAGAGCGTGGACCCTGAAACAAGCTCAGATAACGTCAGAATAACCCCACAGACTAGAGACATAAAAGACGTCTGCTCCCTGCTTTATACTGGAGATTAAGTAAGTGCTTGAATATTTAGAGATATTTTATGTTCCCTAAATGTCTTAGTCAGTTTATAAACCAAGGCAGGACAAGGCAGCCCATTCAGTTCTGCAACTAATCTTCAAGTTCATCCATGGGAGAAAAAAAAATTGGGGGTATCAGAAGATGAGATTAGAGAACTTCTCAGTTTAATCGATTTGTAATAAGTTCCAGATCACTGATATTAACCGCAGAGAAAGGCTTACTTTATCCGCTACATTTTCAAGACTGGACTTATGCTACGGAAATAAGAAGCTCCCCCAAAATACAGGGGACAGACTGACTGAGGAGAGAACCTTGCTTGCAGCTCTCACTCCAGCAGATCTTGATTGGTTACACACCTTCTAGGCACTGGATCTGCTTCTTACAGATGCCACATGTGTAAGAAGTGGGTTGCATATTTGTATATTTTGATGAATGTAGTTGAATGACAGAGTTAATATAATTTAACAGCAATTCTAGGCCAGTTATTATTTGATTTTGTGATAAATGGACAGCCAAAGATATAACAAATTTATTAAAAGACATGCGGCCCATACTAAATTTATCGCAACATTCTCTAGCACATTTCAGATTGAAGAGGTTTTCAAGAGTACAATCTGATCAGTGGGAATCTGAAACCCAAGACCCCCATCAATCAGCTGTTTGAAGGGGCCTCTACACTGAATACAAAACACAGTCCTGAACGTTTGCCACACAACGAACGAATGTGATGTCGCATGTCATGCCGCTGCTGCTTAAAGCAGCTGATCTGTGGGGATCCTGAGTTACCCCCTTGTGCTACAATTGATCAGCAACTTTCACATCTTTGTTTCTGCATCTATAGATCGAAACACAAATTTTCCAGTTCACTGACAGCAATCAGAGATTTTAGCAATGATGATGCACTAAAACACAAGACAGGCCCCTTTAATGACTGTAAGGTTTCCTAACTGCAGCATGGATCCCATAAAGGTTCTTGGGGATAAAAACATAAACTAAGCTAAGAGGTGCAGCAGCTTCACTTATACATCATGGGAAGTTCTTTTTTTTAAATAATTTTTAACCATCAACCTTCATGCCTGTGTTAGCGCCACATACTGACTGTGTGCACACAAATGAAATAGCTCAATGGAGAATATTGGCACTTTATGGCAAACTACTGTAATCCGGAAACACTAGCTGGCTTATATAACAGGGCCGTCATTGTTCAGATTATCAAACACATAATTGTATAATATAGATCATCTCAATAGCTATATATAATAGCATCCAATAAAACTGCAGCTGTGGATAGCCATATGTTCTTATACGCTGCAAACTCCAGCTAAAAGACATTTCATTCTGCGCACAACAGCTGATGAAAGAGAAGCAAAACTTGTTCTCGTCACTATACAATATATAAGTATATGGAATCTTTTACGTCTAAATCTAAAAACTGCTTCTGCATGCTACATGTGTTTAAACAGTGTTGGCCCTTTAAGATGTGAGATCGAGTGTGGAGTGAACATCTGCCTTGCAGCCTGACCACTGTTAAAGTGCACCAGAGGCAACAGAGCTAACATTACAGGAGTAGAAGTACTACCACCTCGGCCCAGTTTTGCAATGTCTTGTAAAAGTCGCACAGTCTGTTCATTTTAAAAGAGTCTCAGAGACCCTACGAAATGAATCAGGGTGAAGATGAAATCCTCGAAGTCTCATTTGCATGTGGCCTCAAGATGTTTTCTTGGTTTTGATTGCTCTGTTGACGGTCTCTTAACTCTCTGAGCCACGTTTTTTGAGTACAATTATTGCCCCTAGATTAAAGAGCTGACATCACAAGCGTCTCTAGAGTGACTGGGTGGAGGAACTGTGAACCCAGTGGATCTGTGTAATTAAAGGGATAGTAGTAGAACATCTAAAGGGCTTTTCTGGGGAGAAGAACGTGGAAATCATCCATTCTAGGAACAAAAAGTTATGGATGATACAAAAGGCAACTTGAAAGAATATAAAATAAGACTACAAGCAAAACAGCTTTGTACTATATGTTCTCTAGAAATATGACATGTCTCATATATGCAACAAAAAAATAGAGGAATCAACCATGGCAACCACTGACAATGGCCCCAAGCTAATATCTGTTCAGAAGAGGTTACTACAGGCAACACCCACAGTTTTTGTATAGTAATTTTAACGTAGTGGCCAATTGTGTGCAACGCAGGCATTACAAAAGTCCAGAAAATAATACAAGGGAGATTCGAAAAATATGATGACAAGATTGGGTGTGGAAGTCGTGCAGAAAATCAGTTTTGCAGAAATCATGCTTATTTGCTCTTGGATCTCCTATAGAAGTAAATGAACAGAATTAGAGGGGGATGGGCAACAGAATTCTCAAGATAGGTGTGGAGATAAGAGGTAGAAACCTGAATCTATTGGGATATGGATATATCATCTTTGTCGAAGACAGGAATACCCCTTTAAAGGCCCTGTTCACATTCGGTTGGTGTTGTATGGGTATCTGAGTGTATGTCAGGGAAAGTTCCAGAACTCCACAAGAAAAGGAAAGTGAGAATATAAGTTGTGTTCACAATGTGACCCTAAGACAATGTACCCCACTATATAGCCGGATAGGTCACACCCTTCTGTTGGAGGTTATATATCAGGAGCTTTATCCAGCATATAGGCAACACATATTAGTGAACACATCTTAATATATACCATAAGTGTGGCATGCCATGACTGGTCACATGGGCCTAAAGCTGACTTAACCATGGACATCATGTCACACCATTGTGAAGACAAGAACAGGGAACAGGAGGGCAGTAAAAACATTGAAGACTCACTGTCTGACTACACTATACTGAAGAAATTCAATGACATCTTACAAGACATCCCTGCACTTCCAAGTTATTAGACAAACCAAAAACTCTGATGAACACATTTTTTCCAGGATTAGAGGCTATAATTGGAAATCCAGTTCTTGACTCCCGATACCTAATGTAATTACAGAATCTGTCCATGTTGGCAACCATTAACAGGACTGAAATAAAAACACACAATATCAATAAGACATGAATTCAAGGATTGAGACATGTATCTAATACACACAGCTAATTATCTATACATGGCTCAGGGCCCAAACCAGTAGACACAATTCCTTCTTAGTTTCAGTGTTATTTACAGATGGCTAACTCTGTATTACTGCAGTTATTGCTCAACATGAGGAACATGACCATACACTGAAAATCTATAGATCAAATTTAACAAGCCGGCTGCAATTTCCACTGTGTAATCTAACCATTGTGCTATCCTAGAGATGCCTGTTTAGACGGCTATAAATGGGGTACGTGGGGGTCATGACACTAACCCGACTTCCCTTTGGTCCGGGAGCTCCTATTGGTCCTGGTAATCCCTGGAGAAAAGACATAAAAAGAAAGAGGAAAACATTCAGAACTGTCACAGAGTACCATAAGCCATCCAGATAATAAAGAGTAAGAAATCAGAAGCTGCTCAGCTCTTCCTGCTCTACAATATGACTGAACTGCCTAGAATATGATTGGTTCCTTATAAATGAAAAATTATACAGAATCCAAAAAATCCAAAAAATAGAAGATAAAAGTATTACTTTCCTCTATTACAGCTTCCAGTCTTCTTCCAGAGAGGCTGGGGACCAGTCTGTACGTCTCTGAGCAGAGAATGTCTCCTGCAGGTAGATGGCGCCCATCCATGTAATAGATGGAGGGCCATTCATTTGTAATACTACATTTACCCTATGGTGGCTGTGGCATAGAAAATGTGTGGTTGCCCATAGCTATACCCAGTGATAACAACTAAAAGCTGGGGGTGAGAGAAGCCAAACTGCTGTGATCAGCCAATTTCACTTTAGGGAATATCTTCGTGAGAAAATCCTTTTAGTAATTTCTGAAATCTAGTTTTGGAAACTTTCCTTGTTGTTAAATAAGTAAATTAACAAGAGTAGGGAGAACAGGCATAAAAGAAAGGGGAAACCAAAGAAAAGATATAAAAGGTTCTACGATACTCCTAACCATCCACTTCAGGACATCCTTGAAGGATATACTCTATATCCTATATGTGATATATAGGTTTATATGATTTGGAGGCGGATTACTACGGTAAGTACAAAGCAGAGTAAATCCTCACAGGACTCCATACAGAGATGAAGAAAGTCCTGATTACTGCACCGGACTTACTTACACAGGACTGATGGCCTTCTATGTACACACTAATAAGGGAGAGCTAGCAATCAGTGTATGGGGGCTGAATCAGGACTCTCACTATCTCTCCTAAGAGTCCTGGGAGGAATTTAAAGAAGACCTTTCATGTCCTCGGGCACATGCAGTATTATACACCGCTAGAAAGCAGACAGTGCGCTGAATTCAGCTTTCGGCTTTCCTGTTATGTGCCCCTGCTGAAGAGCTATCGGTGCCATTACTGTAGCTCTTCAATGTCAGAATGGCGTTTCTGACAGTTTGTGAGGAACGCCCCTCCTGACAGTAGAGTCCATAGTGCTGTACTGTCAGAGTAGGCGTTTCTTACCGCCCAGGGATCACAGAGCTCAGCTTTTCTCTCGCCATCATATAACCCTATATATCACAGAGCTCAGCTTCTCTCCCTCTATCATATCTTGGCCTCAGATAGATCACCAGAAACCACCTTACAGATTCACTTTAAAGTGCATTGGATCACTGATCTAAATCAGGTTTTCACCACTACAAAGATCAACATCCTACTAATCCATAGGGCACTTATTCAGGTCTGCTGTAAATAAGACAGATCTTCATACACCATAGTTATTGAAACGACCAATTACAATAACAATGGAGCAGAAGAAGAGTTGGTCACAAGCTGCAATGATAGAATCTATACTTTATGCTCAAAACTACATACTTTGCTATAAAATCTGAAATATTCTGCTCTGGAGCCTATCCAAGCAGAGATACAATGTAATCTGGAGAGACACATAGATATCCTGTCTGAGCTCTGCTTTATGTGGACATCTGTTTTTATTTGATATGGAAATAGAAATTGGCAAAATCTTGATCATCAAGCTGTGCTATTGTTCTATATTGTGTTCTTTGCATTTGTAGGTCACTTTTCTCCCACAAAACATCAACAGTTTGTACAATTATTTTACATGGCAGACACTCCTCCAAAATCCATCCATAATTCTGCGCTCCGTCCACTTCTGTGTATGTGTCAGTGCAGTGCAGGGGTAAACTGGTGGTGTATACAACTATGCACAGAGAATCCATTTGTACTTGCAATATTTGTTTCCTAAACACCTCTTCAACAATCCAATTGGCAAAATTTGGAAGTACTTTAGCGTCCTGTTTATGGGCTTACCACCTGGACCTCTAATGCCAGGTTTCCATAGTGGCCTAATTTATTTAGTAGGTCCTCAGGGAAACTAGATGTTAAGCCTATGTGGTTTAAGACTGAGGCCACAGGTGGCAAAAAAGCTGCATTTTTGTTGCAGATTTTGTTCCACTTTTTTTGGGCCAAAGCCAAGACTGTAGTTAGCAGAATGGGGAAGCATAAGCACTACCTTTATATTTCACATTCTTTTTGTAGTCTTTAGGTATTCCTCTTGGATTTGGCTAAAAAAACAAAACAATAAAAAAAAAACTGCAGAAAAATATGCAACAAAAAAAAAGAGCAGTTTTTGCTCAACATGTTGCCTGAGCCCTAAATGTGGATTTGCTAGTTTTTTTTTACCCGCAATAGACTGAAAATGATGAAATCCACAGTTCAAATCTGAAGCATTCCTGCAACAGTATGAGCAAGCCGTGGATGTTTTTGCGTGGAAAATAGCATATTAAAACTAGGTGGAAACCAGCCAACTACAGTGGGTTTCTGCTCCAGGATTTCCACAATGGAAATCCCGCAGCAGATCCGTCCGGTGTGGCTTTAGCCTAAATGGAAAGGAATTCCAAATCTGACATGTATAAATAGACCTTCAGAGTGCGTTCACATTGTTTTTGGAGCAGATTTTGAGGCACTTTCCACCTCAATATCTGCTTAAAAATGGTTCAATCTGCCTACCACTGTTTATACAAAAAAAAAAAAAAAAAAAAAAAAAAAAGTTCAAAATATTGAGATTTTGATGCTGAAGTTGCAATAATCAGTGTGTAATCCCTATGGAAACTACAGTAGAGACAGGCAAGAGCAGAATCAGATTTTTCCAATGAGTATTTCTCATGAGTATTTCTCTTAAAATAAAAAACACCAAGAAGAACACAGTGTGAACCTAGCCTTAGTATTTTATATTCAGATGTAATGTACCCTCAGATGAATTGTGGACTGGCACACAAGGAATTTCTAAACTAATAAACAAGAAACAAAGGCAGAAATCTCATTCCTTGAGACTCAAGTTATATTAAAACTGAATGAATCTATTTTTTAACATTGATTTTTAAAAAAAAAAAAAAAAGAAGAAAAAAAACATATCTATATACAAAACTACATGCATATCTACCTATCACCCAGAACCCTGCAGAGAGAACCTGCTCACAGCATGGTAAGATTTACTGCACCTGCCTGCCAGGATAACCTTTGGCCCCTGGACTTCCTTCTGGCCCTTGTTCACCCTGCAAGAAAAATGAAGAGCAGCTTCATGAATACTCATTGGTTATTAAAATGGCACTTTAACCCTTTGAATGTCACAGAATCAGCCAGATCCTATGCCAGCTCCTAAGCCAAATGACTGAAATGAGATGAGTTCCTTTAAGGTGTCAGCTAAATCTTTATCTATAACACATGGAACAGTTTGGGGGCCTTCGCTCTCTGCCAAGAGGCTTTAAAGAGTCAATGGCCTCTCTTGAAACAACCCTACTATTCATTTCCATCCCTGCGCAGCCGAACTTATCCAAACAAGAAGGGGGGAGTGCGGGGAACAAGAGGGTTACAGTGTGCGCATTAATCCTGTCACTGGCTAGTGGTGCAGAGGAACTGGAAGGGTTAATGAATGGATTAGGGATAACACTGAGTGCTGGCGATTTCCACTAACGTCACGTTAAAAAGACACACATTTATTCTGTATAACTCTGAAAATATTCCTGGCTGTCATTATCAGAGTACTCCAGGGACAGGATAGACAGACTCCTGCGAAGGAAGCGGCCGCTCATGACAGATCAGGTAGTAAAAGATTCTTAAGAGACTACTCTGCATGGGATTAGGAGCCATACATTAAGATACTAGAAACTACTTTTATGACCTGGGTACTAAGAAATCCCAAATCCGCCAGAGGAGTCGTATTTTTAGGTCATGACCATCTCAAGAAAGTTTTTTGTTTTTTTTTACTCTGTAAAATTGAGTTTTCTCTCACGAAAACTCCTTGTCACCTGTATTAAATAGCTGAGAAACAAAGGCACTGTGACTGTCATTTACACGGAGGACGCCCATCTTACCGGTTCACCAGGATGACCTTGGGGTCCGGGATAACCCTTCTGTCCCTAAAAAGAAGCAAGGTCATATAAGTAGTCAATAAGAAGTCACGAAAAGTTCTTGATAAATTCTTGATCAGTGATTCTAAATCTTATTACTTCAAGGGGACACGTCTTCCTAAATCTGCATAATCCTTCAATTACTATATAATGGAGAATAATGGCTTTTTGACCCAACTGATGTAACAATCCTTCGCCATATACAAGACCCCAAAGGTGAAAATCTTGACTATGTCTCACAAGTGTACAAGTCACAAAGTATCAGAAGTTTCTTGGCACCTGTGCAAGCAGGTCATGATCAGGACGTGGCAGCCATTTTGAATAATAGACCAATATACATATGCAGATTCTACATGAAATTAGTGAGGCACAAAGTCCTCTCTTCATGTTTATACTCAATGTAAAGACAGCTGCTGTCCTGTACTAGCTAAGATTGAAGGGGTTTTTCAGTGATCTATCGTCAATATCAGGTCCTCAGTGTCAGAAACCTGAGAGTCTGACACCCAACAACCCGTCTGACCATCTGACTTAAGTGTCAGCGGTGCTTGGATTGGTCACTTACAATTTCCAGTTCGTGTGAAGTCATCATGTTCATTGGTCACGTGGCCTGTTTACAGCAGAGTCCCATTCAAGCAAATGAAGCTGAGCTCAAGTACACAGCACTGATACATACAGCACTGTGCTTGGTAAGTGAATAGATCGCAGCACTCGTCTGAATGCTGCAGCCTCTTCAACATGTTGATCAGTGGGGGTGTTGGATATGACAACAATCATGAGCTCCATTCAGCTCTCTGGGACTGACAGAGTTCAGTAAAAGCTGGTGTATTATACTCAATCACATCCAGTTTCCCAAGTAATCCATTCTATATGCTTTGAAAATGCTGTATGTTTTCTATGAAAAAGACAATTGCAGCTTAATAACTTTCTACATTTCTTAACCTCTTTATCAGGGGAGGCCATAAGCAGTAATCATAGTAATCATAATAAATGATAACTACATAAGCTAACATGGCTATTTTACTACAACAGCACAAAGGTTCTCAATTGTTCTACATCACAAAACCACAGACAATCCCTGTGCCACTGTACGGCATTGTATTCTTCCATACAAGCAATATTTCTAGGGGACAATCCATCTATAATATGGCAATTGACAGACAGACCCAAGCTTAATACTCTATGGATAAATTGACCACCAAGTCTTCATCTATTGGACCTAGTACTGTTTGGTCGATGTACAAAGGCCAGGCCAGGGCTACACAGTTAGCTTTCCTAGCTGCTAGGATGGAGATTTAATGTTCAGTACCACTTATATAAGACACAAAATCCATGCAACCCGTCATCTCCAAAGAAGCCATTATTAAGAAGTCTCCCACATGATTTTTCGGACTATAAGACGCACTTTTTTCCCCAAAAATTTTGGGGGAAAGAAGGGTGCGTCTTATAGTCCGAATGTGGCGCCTGGCATCCGCTGTAGTAGAGAGGCGGAAGCCGGTAAGGGATAGACGCCGGGGCCTGAGACATCGCTGCGCTCCTCTGCCCTGCATGAAGCCAGCAGCGGCAGGAGTGATGCTATATACAGTGGAGCGCAGCGATGTCTCAGGCCCGGCACCTGTGCCAGCGTCTATCCCTCCCCGGCATCCGCCTCTCTAGTACAGCGGATGCCAGGTCAGTATCGGTTGGCCCTTCTCCCCCGGGGCCGGTCCCCACCGGCCCCGTACCTCTGAAGTTGCAGGCCGGCTCCTGCGCGGCGATATCGCAGGAGCCGACCTGTTCGGGTGACAGCCGGGAGCCTAATGAGGCTCCCAGGCCTGTCACTGCTGTATTAGTATTGCGGCTGGTCTCTATGACCAGCCGTAATACTAATAGACAGAATGTCCCATAGACGGCAATACAGTTGTATTGCCGTCTATGGGACTTGCAATCAAGTGACCGCAGGTTCAAGCCCCCGGGGGGGAATAAAATAGTAAAAAAAAAAAAAAAAAAAAGCTTTAAAAGTATAAATAAAAGTTCTAAATCACCTCCTGTCCCTAGAAAAAAAATATATATATATATACACATACATATATATATATATATATATATATATATATATATATATATATATATATATATATATCTCATAAACCACCGGGTTTTTTTTCAATACAAGGTGATCTAAGCAATAGATATTCCCCAAAATGGAATAACTCAAAAGTACAGCTGGCCCCGCAAAAAAAAAACACTCTATGCGTCCCCGTACAGCTGCAGGGTCACCTGTCAATGTGGCCTTGCAGCTGTTGCAAAACTACAACTCCCATATATTAAATATTTTACCATTTTTTGCTTCAAAATTTTTTTCCCCTATTTTCCTCCTCTAAAACCTAGGTGCGTCTTATAGTCCGAAAAATACGGTAGGTGTAATCAATTTTTATTAAAGATTTTGAATACAACAGTATAACAGATACAAACATGAAAAGCAAACAAATAAAGAGGGGGACAACATATCCCAAATAACAACAAGGTGGCCACGTAGGGCCATAACGCAAAATGAGAAGGGAAAAAACCCAATAGAGAATCAAAGCCTCACAATAGGCCGCAAATCAAAAAGACAAAAAGGTGAGGACCAAGGCAGAGCCAGAAACGAGGGGTAGACAAAAGGAAAGGGCAAGACAACAGACAAGTAAGAGGGGGAGGAACATAAAAACAGGCGGAGGGCACAAAGACAAAGGGGCGGATTACGAAAAGCAGGGTTCTCCTGACACCAAGGGAGTCAGGAGAACAGGGCTGAAAACTCTGAAGATTCTTGAAACACCACCCACGGCCGCCAGGGGGTCTCGAACTTAGAGGAGTCAGGCAAATCCATAGCCATGAGGTACTCCATTCTACGTATAAGCAGGAATTCCTGCAACCGTTCTAGCAGGGACAGAGGGGTGGGGCTGCGCCAATGGTGGGGGATAACCGTTCTGGCGGCCGTGAGGAAGTGGCGCAAGAGATCGCCCTTAACACTGGAAAGCCTACCAGGGAGGAGGGAGAGAAGAGCAATCTGCGGGGTAGGGGTCAGGATGCGACCAGACACTTTCCCATACAGGGAAAACACGGAAGACCGGAAAGGCTGGATCTCCCTACAATCCCACCAAATGTGGAGGAGGGAACCCTCCGCGATACCATAGAGCTAACAATGGTCAGAAATCGAGGGATAGATTTTGTGAAGGAGGGTGGGACAGCGAAACCATCAGGTCAGTAATTTGTAGTTCTCCCGCATGATTTAATTGTTCCAGGAGGCTTTGTCTACATGTATTACATGCCATCAATGACACCTGTCTGACAACCCAAAACCTAGAGTATCCTACACAAGGGTGCCCAATCCACTCTGCAAATTCTAGTTACTTGTACCAGACTTTCCAATGCAGTAGTCATAGGTAATTATTCTATCTATATTCTATCTACCTGTCATACTGCCCTTCACAAAACTCTGTAAGGTATACAAACATTTCCCCTCTTCCTAGTAGCCCTCACTGGTAATATACCGTATGTGTCTGTGTTGTTTTCTCTCTTGCGTGACATAAACTTCCAAATAAAATACTAATGTAACCCACCATGTGCTCATAATTTTCTACTTGAGCCAAAAACAGCATCTCCAATCAGTAAAGAATTCCCTTATGGATTGTACTTCCCAATGTCCGACAGCCAAGGAATGATATATATGTAATAAATACACAAGATAATCATCCAACTAACAAAGACATACAGCTGATTATGGAAAGCCATGATCGTTCCAAGGTTGTGGACTGTACAGTAATATATTACATGTCACTGGAGGCGCAATACCTGGTAGTCACTGCAGTCACAAGGTAGTGAGTACACAGAGCCAAGAGCTTGTCTCCTCCCCCCTGACTCCCTTGCCAACTCTCCCTGCACTGTTACTTCTATCTTCCGCGTAGGCAGGCTTTCTGGAAATGGGGTTGTCCCAGGATTAAATATTATTATAGAGACATAACAAGATTTTAAATGGAATCATTAAAAAAAAAATGTAAAAGACTTTTATGGTTATGTTGCCCCCTGGTGTTTTTAATATGTCCTCTAAGGGCTAGTCCACACAGAGTTTTTTGGCAGCGGATTTTGAGGTGAAATCTGCCTCAAAATCCGCTGCCAAAAACGGCTCCCATTCACTTCAATGGGAGCCACTCGCTTCTTTTTTCTGCTAGTTAGTTGCATCAGCATTCCGTCGTAGCTAGCTGCGCGGTATGTTCACTCGTGGAATCCATTTTCTGCCATTTGAACATGCCCTAAGAATGACCACGTAATGTGTCCAGTGGCAGTGAGAAGAACCCACTTCTACTGCACAAATCCTTTCTGCCCGTGTATAAAAGAGTCTGGGCAGTGTAAAGGAGCTACTGAGAATGCGTGACTGCATAAGAGAGAATAAAAAGAACACTATGGGACTCAGTAACCAGTATGTGGCAGCCATATCTGAGACTCTGTAGTTAAAAATTATTCCAGTCTACCTCAGTCTAAGATTGGGTTTACATGTTGACACGTAAAACCACATGTATACTGCATCTATACCAATACATGTAACTATACTCTTAGGCTATAGATAAATAGTGACCTTAGACATGTGACAACATACAAGAACCTTGAGACAGAGCATGTGACTTGCTGTTCCCCTGAGGTTGTCCGTCAGTGGTAAATCCCACAGTATATTGCACACATCTTTAGCGTTGGTTAATCTATCTGAGAACAAAAGTACAGGGCCTGGAGAAATACCTGACAGTTTTCTACCCCCAGTCACAAGGATCCTTACATGTTAGGTGGTTGGTCAGTCCTACTGTAATCAGAAGGTTCACCCTACATTTATCTAATGTGTATGGCCAAACAGTCACAAAGACATTCTCTAATCCAGATCCTACAATCCAAGGTAATAGATGGCGACAGATTTCAAGTGCCCACCTGGAAAAGAACTGGTGCTACATCATGGGTTAAGAAAAAAATCACCCAAATAGCACCTCACACATCACCTCTCATTATCTTTTAGAAAATAAAACTGAAAAGAAACACAACTTACCTTTCGACCCAGGGGCCCAGGAACGCCCGTCAGACCAGCCAATCCAGGGTCTCCCTAGAGAAGGAAAACAATAAGTACATTGCTTACAGGAAATGTAAAGCAGGCAGCCATCCTAGACTGATCCAAGAAAAAGATATGTTCCTTATTAATTTCAGCCTCATGGTCTGATATGTTATGTCACTTGGTCTAATGTACAAGAGATTTATATGTCCCACGGAAGTCGGCGGCAGCACCTTACCATTGTTAAAGACAAATGGCTCACTCCTATTAGAGTCAGCATGAAGGAATTCAGCAATGGAATAGGTTGATGGAAAAATCTGAATCCCCCACAGCACCCATCCAGCTTCTTTCTCTTTAGCTTGTAGTCCATTTATACATTGTCAGGAAGGAGTGGGGCACTTGAAACTGTATTATTGGAAGGCTCCCACTGTCACTCCCATGACACTGAACCTGTCATGGTAAACTTGATGTCTAATTTGTAGGCAGCAGGTTACTAAGGAGGGGAAGCTTAGTAGATGGATATATAGCTTTGGGAGAAAGGGATCTACGTAAATTGGTCACTTTTTGATCTAAAATTCTAGCCATTTTGTGACTAGGAGCCCACTCAACAACTGTCAGCATTAACTCTACAAGTCCTTGAGTAGGAATAACCAGGGGTACCTTAAAGAGAGAAAAATCCTTAGCACTGGGTAACTTTTATTACTAATATATACACTAAAACTTCTTTGCAAGGACCAACCAAAATTGCATAAAGGTCTTCTAGAGAGGTGGTCTTCTGAAGGACTATGGCTAGTATGGAAAACCATCACAGAAAATGTGGTTTATGAGGACTCACTCTACCTAGGACACCCAGAGACCTGATTATTGCCTGTGCAGATTGCAGTAGGGAGGATGAAAGTCTTGTTCCTTTACCCGTGCTGTCGTTCTGACTCCAGGTCACATGACTGACTCCACTCTACAGACATACAGCTGGAGTAGAGCAAAGTCAGGCAGAGACAGAGCAGCAGCAGGCAGAGACCAGCGCCCGATGCACTCTGAAAACTTATAATCTGGGATCAATATATATGTTAGTATGAAGGCTTATCCATTGCAGGATAATTTATAACCCATTTTAGTGCCAAATATAGAAGACTTTTAGAAAATGGATGTCAAGTTAAACAGAATTTATTTATTTATATTTTTAAACACAGCTATATACGCATGTGCTCAGTTCCACCTGCTCTATACAATGCTGCCTGCAGATTAATAAAACAATAGGTTTCCTTTAATTCAGTTAATGCCGTTACTCAGCCAATCTCATAATAAATCTATAGTAATATTAAAGGGATTTTCCATTATACCACTTGAATTTCATTTTCATGGAGAAGGTATTCAGAAGGACTTTTGGGCCCCTGTTCTCCTGATTGCTGTTGGTCTTAACAGTTGAAGCCCTAGTGATCTGACACTTATCTCTTGCCTTTAATGACAAAATCCCTTTAAACTGCTGTTTAGGCAATAAACAGTACTGCTAGGTAACCACTTGGTATCAACAGTATACAACAGTATATACTATAAAGTAAAAGGAAATTCTTCTTGGCATTAGCAGGACATGGTGTCACTTCCTGGAAGCGATTGCCAAGGTTTTGACTACATAGCAAAGAGATAAGTTGATGAGAATACCTTTAATCCATTCATGGCTTTTCCTGGAGAGAGGCCAGGATCACCCTTTTGTCCCTGGAAAATACAAGAAATAGAACATTCAACAGAAATAGAAAGAGGAGGAGTGTGAATGACTTTGCTTTATCCACTTGCTGATATATGCTTACATGCCTCAGAATTACATTCTTACTAGTATATATTAATACTATAACAAAGGCTTATTATACTAAAGGCTCGAGAAATGCAACTAGAACGGGAAAAACAGCAACATTACTAGCTCACAGCAGCTTGTTCACACAGTGCAGGTTTGATGCTGTTTAAGGCTAGAACAATAGGACTACTTTGCTTAGTCAACATCAAGTCCAAGACCATGGTCACAGGGAAAGTGCAAATACATGTGACTTGGTGCAACCTAGTATGGCAAGTGACTGGATTTTGTGCAACTTTCATGTAGCATTTGATGGCTAAAACGCAACCTCACTGAAAACCATTAAATGTGATGTCACACGACTGAAGTCGCCTTGTAGCCCTAGCCTTAGAAATCAGGATTACTTTTTTTTTTCCTATGAAAACTCCTCTCCACCCTCCCCAGTTTCAGCAAAGAACCTATTAAAGAGCCCATTTAATAGAGGGAGATATTAAAACTTCCTTCACATATCTTGTCAATAAGAGGGATCACACAGACAAATCTAATTTTTTGTTCAAGCTGAGAAAAGCAGCTGCAGTTTCTAGCACAAACTGAGAAAATGCTCAAAATCGCTGAAAAGGCAAAAAAACGTAAGCATCTACACAGATTACAGGTGTATTACATGCCTTACTGAGCACAATGAGGATACCTGACTTTTGCAATCAGGGTACCTAGGATATCTCTTTAAAGTGAATCTGTCAGCATATTTGAAGGACAGGTTCACTGTACTAGTAGACCAAAGGGCACAGAAATACTGTACATTTGACTAAGAACTACTAAAGAACACACCAGACTTCCGTCCCTCTGTATCCTTCTGTCCACCGCACTAGTGATTGACGGTCATCTCCAGCAGAAGCCTTCCATCAATGACAAGTGGGGCAGGAGGAGGCAAACATGCCCCTATAATATGTTACCCTTAAAAGGATTTATAATATTGATTGCCTATCTGTAGGATAGTCCATAAATATCAGGTCAATGGGGGTCCAACTCATAGCACCACTACCGATCAGCTGTTTTAAGATGCCACAGCGCTCTATATGCAGCGCTCCTGCACAATATAGAGTAGTGATTGTTTGGAGTAATACAGAATTGTGCTTTTCTCTGGCAATACCCAGCACAGCTACTACTATGTGGTATCCTTGAATGAAGAGTGCACAGCGCTTACCCTGACCTACAGGGCCTCTTCAAACAGCTGATTGAAAAATATCTGACCTAAAGAACACCAAAAGCTGTTCTCAGCTGCTGAGACACAGAGAATGGAAGAGGAAGCAGACTGCACTGTTCTCTGAGCAGTAAATGTACAGGGCCATTCATATATTCTCAAGATGATCTGCAGTACCTGGCCTGGCCACTAAACAGAGAACAATGATATCTGCTTCCTACTCCATTCTCTGTATATTAGCTGTTGGGGGTGTCTGAACCCCACCGATCTCATCTTTAGGACAGGTCATCAATATCTTTAGCCCAGAAAACCCCTTTAAGTCAAAGCACTATATAATCTCAGTTCTTATAGTTCTGTCATAGTATAGAGCCACATTTAACAAACAGAATACAGTAACTCACTACAGTCATAGTCACAACTGCCGAAATCAGCTTCTTTTCTTATGAACAGTTTTCGCTCTGGAGTCACTGAGTAAGATATACTGGACGCAAAATGAATAGTGACACCGTCACTTGCCGCATCTGTTCAATAAATCTGTGGACGAATGAAGACTCCAGAGACTTGTGGGAACAGAGAACAAATTGCCAGAGTTCGCAAAACTTTCTATTTCTATCATGGTGTTAGTAGTTAATCACCGATCCATGATCAATTCTTGGCTACCCTTTCGTTTGCCTGCTGCTGTAGACCAAGCAAGCTCGGTGGTGGGTCTGTAACACATCTGAATGATAAGCAAAGCTGTTGTCGGCTCTGCGGGCTGCATTCTCAGCAGGTACGTGCTTATAATCTTTCCAGCTTCCCATAAACGCTCCCAGAGCTTGTTAATTAGCTTTTCTTGGATGAGTCTAAGCAGCAAGAGGCAGAGGATGATTTGACACAGATGCACTATATCTGTGAATGAATGTCAGTGGGCGCTGCCAAGCTCAGATGGGTAATCTCGCCGACTGCTGATATCAGAGCACCGCTGCTTGGCACCTGTCCAAAACTCCAGTCCTCCAGCTTGCTTACTTTTAACCCTACTCCCATAACACAACAGCTTTGCGATCAGAATATATTCTTGACTATTTTAGTCAATGACTTTTTCATACCAATATCACACACGCAGTTGGGACCTTTATTTAAAAGAGACTGGTCCTGGAAACAGATACACTTGAGACTTAAACTCTACAGAAGACAATCAGTCAAGAAAACTTAGCCAAAAGGGTAAAGGTCACCTCCAAAAGATGTCGGACTAACAATCACTCAGCCAAAAACTATTCCTTCAATTCCTCATATGAATGCATGCTCAGCTCAGATGTGCATACATGTGTTTCTAATGGGAAGAGGGGAATAAGCAGCTTTAAGACATCTCTGGTATTTGCCCTCATAGTAGATAAAGCAAGGGCTGGTCCATGTTGAAATTGCCCATTCAAAATAAGTTGTTTCTTTTCTCATCTTTTGTGTTAATGGGATTAACTGTTGTCATATGGCACAATATTTCCTGCCAATGGGCCCCATGGTAAGTTAGTGGGATCCACTGGGTGTCGCGGGTGTCATGCTATAGATCCAGGACAGTGTTGTGGGTTCCATTACAAATGGAAACCACAGTGCTGCTGTGAAATGAATCAGACAAACCAATGGACATGAATCACTTGACAGGTGACCATTTAAAGTCAGTTTTGCTGGAGCCTGCGTTGCCATAATGTCTGTCAAATGTAGAAAAATTTGCGCAATGTCTGATAATTTTTTTTTTTTTTTGTAGATTGTGAGCCCCACATAGAGCTCACAATGTACATGTTTCCCTATCAGTATGTCTTTGGAATATGGGATGGAAATCCATGCAAACATGGGGAGAACATACAAACTCCTTGCAGATGGTTTTTCTGTCCTTGGCGGGATTTGAACACCAGGACTCCAGTGCTGCAAGGCTGCAGTGCTAACCACTGAGCCACCGTGTGGCCCCAATGTCTGATAAATTTGTCCCTTGTGTCCTGAGATGCTCCTCCACTTCCTACAGCCCTCTCCCCATAAGAAGTTAAACTGACAATTTTTGCAACTTTTGAAAAATTGATGAATCTTATATACACACCAGCTCGCCCCCCTCCCCCTCATTATTTACAGAACTTTATTGATTCCCCATGCAATTAATTTTCTGCCTAAGTACTGTAAGGACAAAGACGGGAAAAAAAAAAAAAAGACGACTGTGCTTGTTTCTAGTTCAGAAGCCAATTTATTCAGGAAATTACTGGAAATTATTAAAAGCCTGGACTCGAAAGATCTTCAACACCGGGGATCATTCAAAGCCACACATTAAACAACTGCAATAAAGTTGATATACAGATGGAGCATTTGCCAAATTAACATTCTCCATGCCAAAAAGACTTTTTTTTTTTTTTTTTTAATGCGCGATGGCTTGCTATACAAATTGCATAGTATGACTTTCCATACAAAGTGAAGGGGTGGCAGCATTATATAAATAGCGTCATCGCAAAACAGACTCAAAGTTTGCTACATCTGTACATACATGACTGAAAAGCACACACAATAATAGGAATCCATGCTGATGGCTTCACTTCTTGAACCTGACAACCCTGCGGATCTCTGCCACCTACGCCCCAGGATGGAGGACACAGAAGTGTATTGAGATTTTACTATACGCTATAGCTGGTAGACATTCTGAAGTCTGGCCACCAGCCCTGCTTTATCACACTGATCCCTTCCTGAAATAGACAAGTTATGTCTGCACCAATAATTTATAACCTAAACTTGGCTGCAGGGAGAGTACATTGTGAGGGCTGGGGATGACTGGGAATAGTCTATGGACATGGTAAAGGGGAAAATGTTACAAATGGAGTCTTAGATCTGGCACACACTCACTGACACACACATTACATTGACAGGCACATTCTTGATCAATGGAGCTACTGGAAAGAAGCCAGTGGTTTCCACTAGATGGCGATCTGCACAGACTGGGAGACTTCCATGGTCATACAGGATAGGTCAAACCAGTCTGAAGAATAAGATCCATGCTGTGCATAAATCTATAGAAGGCTAATGTATATCTATATTATTTAGGCCTCTTTAAAGGATTTGCCTGGTTTGGATGGCACCTTTATATATTATAAACTGGGAGACTCTGTTCAGCTGACAGCTATTCCTTCTAACATCCCTATACACATGGATACTCGGTTTGGCCAAATCAGCATGTTTTTCTCAATGGGAAAAGGGTGTGTATACTCTATGAAAGCATGAAGACTTAGGGCCCAGTTCATACTTTGGAAAATGCAGAGGAATTTTAGTCTGAAATTAATCTTCATCACCCCCCGCATTCCGCCAAAGCAGAGCATCGCCTTCTGCCACAGATTAAACCAGGATGAATGGGCCTAAAACAGCGGGCTGCTTATTTATTCAGCGTCCTGCTCCAATGTCTGCCTCCCATTGGGTACAAGGGAAAGACCGAACCAGAATGGAGTCTACCACTGATTTTGAGATAGAATCTGCCTCAAAAGTCAGTGGCAGATTATGCTGTATGAATGGGCCTTACATAGAAAAGTAGCTCATCACCTCACTTAATGTACATTTCTGTTGTTGCTACTATATGTCCAGCTCACAAACACGTGCACACTTGTCTCTTGTATTTTTAGGAATAAATTGTTTCTATCTAGGAGAACAGAAAAGTTCTCATGGACAGAAATCTGAGCAGCTACTTAGAATACAGCAGTTGAGTACAACTGCTGGGGGCCATGAACTGTATTCTAGCCTGGAAACACTGTTCCTATGGGATACCGACGTAAACGTATTTAAATGAATAATAAATAAATACTCACACTTTCCCTGCCAGTATCTATTTTTTGGTCATTCAAAACAAACAAAAAAGGACCTCTCAGCAAATCACTCACAGGACTACAGCAAATGATGGGCTGAGTGGTCATTTTTTGTGTGTTGAGAGTAACCAGGAAACACCTGAATGGGAAAGGAGGTGAAGGCGGCTGTTATAACACAGAGAAAATATATAGTATACACTGTAAATAGATGTTTTTTGCTGCCTTAGATAAGTTTATGACAATAAATACTGACCTTTGGACCTGAGTATCCAGGTGGGCCAGGATTTCCATGAGGGCCAGGAGGACCCTAAAAAGAAAAAAATAGAAAATGTATACACTTTTTAATATCAGGAACAAGAGCAAATACACACATGTGCTAAACTGCAACAATTTCTGACTGGTTACTTTGCTTGAGATCAGATTTCAGTGGTTTTCTGGTATTAGAATAAGAATGGTCTCCGCTGGAGTTACAGCCTGTATCATACTACTGCACAATTCTGCTAGTTATCAAAATGTGTCAACAAGCTTGTAGACAGACAACCTACCAACATCTTAGCCAATTTCCTAAAAGGTTGGGAATAGTTTGACTGTCTAGTACAGTGTCTGGTGTAAACACCGCAGCTTCCAGAATGCAAAACACTAGACTACAACTCCCCTAGTCTAAAGTTGGCCATACATCTATTCTTCCAGAGTCCATTATACGCATGCATGCTTGGCTCAGAAGAACGTTCAGGTATTTTCAAATTGGGAGAGTGGGCAGAAGCCGTTAACAGGCTCCTCTGGCAGTGGCTTATCCCCCCTTCCTTCCCCGACAACAACAGGATGGAGCATGCTGACATCCAACATGTCCCTTTTCCTCCTGGGAAAGGGAAAAGTCAGGAGGCCCCACAAACATTAAATGGTTAACCGATTACCATGAAATTGGTGGGCCGACATAAAGCTAATTGGCATGGCCAGCCTTAAGTGTCATTAGTGAGAAAACTGTTTTATCACCTATCCACAGCAATAAGCAGTGTCTCATTGTTGGAGGGGTCGGACTGGTGGGAGCGCCACCTATCAGAAGAGTGAGTACCTTAGTTATCATGGTAGGGTGCTTGCTCAGCCAACACTTCTATGAGACTTTTAGGATGACCATCTAAATCTGTCTCATAGAAATGAATGAGAGTGTTGACTGAGCATGTGCACTGGATTTACACAGGACTACAAAGAAATATAAAGAAATGTCACTTTCTTGTGTACATCTGCATGCACTAGATCATCTTTCTTCATAATAAAAATTGCACGCAAGGACTACATCCTCTGAGATTTGATTCTCCCCTCACCCTTTTACAATATGTCTGCAGTAAAGTCCAGGGAATAAAACATTGGACATGAACTATGAGAAAACTTTCCAAACCCCACACTCATCCAAGGGAGCTTTCCAATGCTATGAGCGGAGATGAAGACTGAACTGTGAATCCACTACTGACTCATGGCTACAACAGGCCGTTACCAAGGACATATTACACAGCTACATGCTGCAGGAATCCTGCACACATGTGTTAAATATTTCTTCTACCTTATGGCTTCGTAGTAGATTCATTTACAGTACGACAAAGAAGTTTAGTCTATGACTTGGTCTTGGAGACAAAGGAGGACATTTATGCAGGCTAGTTCAAGGGCAAAACAGTAGAGTCACCAATGGCAACTAGTCAGATGCCTGATTTATTACCCAGCCTGCACTAGAAATAAGATGACAACTATAATGTATTGGCACCACCCATGTGTTTACCAGCACTGACATTTATAAATGCCCCTCATTGTGTGAATCAGTGAATTACGACACACAGTTTGCACCATTTAACAAATATGCGATTGAACCTACAGTGTTATTTTGGAATTTTCTATGCATCTGCCAAACTAAATAAGGAGTGAAATCATTTATTCTTATTGATGGTTTATTAATGTTTGTTAATTTGAGGAAATTTCATAGCTGTGGATTAATTTGTGAGATCTGGGCCAAGTCTTATTGTTTGCAACACAATCTTATTATTATTAATGCAACTTTGCTTAATTACGCGCCAATCTATAGGTGAAGCCATTATGTGGCATTCAAAGGAACTGACACTTCCCTTCAGCTATACAGGAGTCAAGTGGAAGGATATCATCTAGCTTAAAAAGATAACCCTCATAATCTGGACAAAATTGATCGACTGCTTTATGCCTAGGCTTGAGGGCTTGGTATGATACATCACCTGATTTGGCATAACCAACTACACAAGTTTTGCATGGAGTGTTCCTCTAAACTTGCTGCAAGCTGAATACCTTTAAAAAGAGTACATTTAGGATAACCTCTCTCCATATAGTCTATTATACGGGGCCTCTGCATTGGACCCCTTGTCGACAGTAGATAGGATTCAGAGACCTGGGCCCACCACAAGACATTGTGGAACTCTGGAGGGGAGAGGACATCAGACCAACTCCAGAACCCATTATTGTGTTGCAAGTCACGTTTTCTTCATATGATGCATCCAGACTGGTCAACTATCTGTGTATGAGTGGCTCCCAACTCTTTCCTAATGGCATAAGTTGGCAAAAAGAAGAATCTAGCTGTTGGATTTTAACATGCTTTTTGTTCTCTAGTAAGATAAGTTACTGCCAGAGATGTCTGGCAGCTGCTTATCCACTCTCCCTTTAAGAATACATATGAACACTTGGCTAAGCTGAGTGTGCATGTGATGTGTATTAGGGGATTGAAAGGAATAGCTGTCAGCCGATAGCCACCTTCAGAGTATGGCCAGCTTAATGCATGTTAAGCAATCTACCCTCTATCAGTCTCCTTTCAAAGTACAATGGCAGTTACGTCTGATATAGATAGATAGATAGATAGATAGATAGATAGATAGATAGATAGATAGATGCATATTTTTGGTGTACATTTAGGGTGCAGCTCATGTGACCATATAATACAGATACATATTGAATACATTGTCAAGATGTAGAGGGAAATTCCCATTTACAATGCTGTATAAGTTAGTCATCATGTACAGTATGTACCCATACAGTATCCTTCTGCTTCTCTGCCAGACATCTGATGATGATAATTCATTACATCTCATACATAGAAACTAAAGCAGGCAAATAAGCTGCCCACAGCAAAGATTCAGATCATGATTAACATTTTCTAAGTTCAGACTTGTCAGTAACATCTGATAAGTAAAATACTGAGTAACACAGACTTTAAAGGGATGAAACTATGGTTACTTACTCTCGGACCTCTTTTCCCAGATGGTCCGGGAAGTCCTGATGGGCCAGGTGGTCCCTGCAAAGAAAATAAAATTGATCAATGCAAGTAAAAGAAAAAAAATCATACAACAAACATGAAGAGTCAGAATGAGATAGGGGCAACATGGTGGCTCAGTGGTTAGTACTGCAGCCTTGCAGCTCTGGAGTCCTGGGTTCCAATCCTGCCAAGGGCAACATCTGCAAGGAGTTTGTATGTTCTCCCCATGTTTGCATAGATTTCCTCCCATATTACATAGACATATTGATAGGAGAAAAAAAATGTACATTATGAGCTCTATATGGGGCTCACAATCTACATTAAAAAAAGTCTGAAAGTGTCAAATGTCAGTCGGACATTAATTTGCATTTCTTTCTTTATTGGTTTTTCATATTCTTAGAATATAACACAACAATATGATCATACTGGCCCCTGAGAGTCATTTCAATCCCAAGATGGGATAGTTATTGTCTTTAGTGATACATTATATTATTATATGTATTATATTATATGACCATATGGTCATATATATAATACATACATATAATAATATAATTTGGAGTTTGTAAGGTTGCATCTTGTGCAGCTACATCTTTAGACCTTACTGCAGATTGTCACAAGTCAGCCACTGCGATCCTAAAGACAGTTATACAGGCGGGTAGTATTGAGTTTCTGCACCTAATGTTGCTTGTCTATTGGCCTCAGTAATCACATGACAGATGACAAGACCACCAGAATGCTGGAGTGTGGGCCCAGTGTTACTTTTATATCTGAGGGTTGTTATAATGTATCACTAAAGACAATAGCTATCATAAGTATCAACCTTAAGTCTATGTGATGACCTAAAGCTACAGCCTGACGGCCACCGATAGCCCCTGCTGCATGCAAACCTTAAAGATAAAGTTGTAATATGCACAGGCTTCTCTGTACACACTTCTGAATGAATTTAGTAGCTCATAATGTGTTACTCTTTTGCACTAAATTTGATTCTCATGATTCTCAGTATATTAGGTCACAATCACAAGTTTAGGGTACAGGTTACACCAGATTAAATGTAAGGTATATTCCTCCAGCCATTAACATTGATGATAAACGTTTGTGAGGACCAACTGGTGGAACCCCAACCACTAGGGTGGAGGTGTTGCATGAAGAAGTGGTGGTGCGTGTACTCTCCCATTCTGTGGGGGCTATGAGAACTAGTTGTATGGGACCTCCACTGATAACATTTACCATCTATCCCATGGATGAGGGATCACTGGCAGCTGGAATTCCCATTTATTATAGTTTAACTACTATGGCATTTCCCTTCTATCAAATGTCTTTACATAAATATGAAGTTATAGTTGAGCATCAATGGTGGCCAATGAAGACACATATTCCTGCCTTGTCTATGTGTTATAGGACTGAAGATGTCTCATGACATTGCCACCATCTTCCCTTATATACAAAGTGCACATCTTTGCTCCATGCTCTGTTTTGACTCACAGATTCCCCCTCGCTCCTATGATGCAGGAGATCTTATCTCCTATCATATTACACCTCAGCTCTTACCAAGATTCTGTTTGGGTCTGTTTCTACTCAATTCCTACATCCTTACACTTCTGTCAAGTCTGCAATACAGCCTCTTATCTCTGGGTACCCTCCTTGCCTCCCACAGCAGGACTACTATTTCTGCCCCGTGACCTTTCAAATCTGACCTCTGGGAACCAATCCAACCTCTGAAGAAGTGCAGTGTATTCTGACATCAGTAACTTGGGCTGTAATAAAGGGTTAAACTATAAAAAGTGATGGATTATTTTAGTCATACCTGCTGTAAGATGTGTGTATGTACAGATGTACTGCCGCAGGACTGTGGACACCACACCTTACTACACCAATGTTAATCACTCTTAATCCATAATTATTTCTATATTAAAGGCGGTGGATAAAGCCATAGGTGCCAAGAACAAACAACATGAATGCAGTAACATCAAGAGCAATTGTTTCTACACCCTTTTAAGGAAAAAAAAATGTTTCCAGGGATAGGAGTCGTACGTTTACTATTCCTTCCAGGTGATCTGTTTTGTTGGTTTTGACAATTTCTACTGAGGCCAATATAGGTTGTCAAGCAGATGCCAAACATAATATAAAATAGCGCTCCTCCTCTCCTGCCCTTTTACTACTGCACTGTCTGTCTAAGCATTAAGGGTCTGTTCACATGTTTGGTTTTCAAGTTGAAAAATAAGCTGCCGCAGATACACGTGTCTGACTCTCAGATTCCTGCCTTGGACTTGTAGTTTGCATAGCTGTGGATTGGCGCACTGCTTCAACTGAACTTGGCATAGCCGTGAATATTTTTAGGTACATGACTGTCATTGATCAGTCCTCCTTATAAGGGATTAATATCAACAGTTAACCAAATGTCCATTTGGGACAACTTCTTCAAGCTGCCCCTATAACTTGTCGGCTGAAAGATCTATGGATGAGGCAAAGCCTATGGGGGTCATCCAGAAAGAAGAGTAGCCACAAAGCATATTTATGCTCTATCCATAGCGGCCCTCACAGGCACTCCCATTAGGTGAATGGAAGTGTGCATGTGTCCTGTCCAGCAAGGGGCATGTCCTATAGTCAGCCTGGTTGTATGCAGTCTGAATTCATGACAGAGGTAAAACACCCCCATTCTCAGGATCAGTAGGGGCCTTGGTGGTGAGCGCCCCGCCAATCAGATAGTTACACTCTTTCCTACAATTAGAGGATACATATGCAAAGAGAAGCAAACCTCTTTAAATGGATTCTAATATGTTACTTACAAAGGGCAACCACAGCAAAGTGCAGCTTTCACTTTGGAGGGCTTGGTATGACCATGTATTACATATACCATATTTCTCCCAGCAAACACAGTGTTATCTGAGGGGGAGGGACACTACTGGCAATTTTGATGCAGCTTTTTGAGCCAAAGTCAGAAATGGATCCAATGGGTAAGTAAAGCTTTTTACCAAAAAACAGGAACTCCAATGGTCATGATGGTGATACAAAAAGTGGTCACCGAGATGGGATAAATCCGTTAAAGGGGTTGCACCACTATAAGAAATCCAGAGGACTTTTCCAAGAAAGGTTGTCTCCACTTTCATGGAGCGGAGCTGCAATACCAGAAATGGCCAATGGACAGCTGTGGTGCTGTAACTAGAGGAAGGCAGCCATGTTTTTCTTATGCTGGTGCAAACCTATGGAGGAATATGGATCTCTTTAAAACTGATGCACTCCATTATACTTATGGGTTCCTGTAGTTATGGATCACTCCTGGAGAAGATTTCATTAACATTATTTTAGGGCATCGCTATTTATGCAACAGTTTATGGCAAAAGTTTACTGGGTTACTGACGTCCCCACTGGGTGATGCCAAACTACTGGCCATGATTCACAGCACGACTTGGTAATTTGTCAGCTTCGCCTCCTCGGCATACTTGTAAAGCACATTACTGGGCAGAACCAGCATGTTTTCTTATGTGTGAATTTTCCCTCTTCAAAGTGTGAAATGCTGAGACGGCGGGGATAAAGAAAAAAAAAAAGGAGCCAGTTTGCGACTGTGGATATACTACAAAATGGAAATATTTGTTATGACATATGGATTTAATACACAACATCTGCGACTGGGAGGGTAGTACAGTCTGTGCGAGGAGGCGGCATTAAACAGCTCACTTATCCGCTTGTGCCGGGCGCTTCAATAAACGTGCACATAGGTATTTATAATGTAAAAATGCAAACACAGCTTTCACTTTTTGCACACCTGGTGTGAAGCGTGGCCTGTGGAGTGCTTGGAGTAGATATCAGTGCACATAGCTTACTGAAGGGGCTAGCGACTTTTCTGGTGAGATGTCTATTGAATGGCTTGGTCCTGATAAATGGACACCATGTTGAAACCTCAAAATCAAAGAATAATCAGGGCTCGTGCACACAGCACATAAGGGTATGTTCACACTAACGGTTTCTGTAAGTGGATTTTGGAGTTCCTTTGGACATGGTCTCTCTTGGCACCGTATTTGTGCTGAAAATAGTTTTCTAAAACCAAATTACACATAGATAAACCCCATTATATAGGGCTTGATCTGTATGTGGACCAGTGACTGAAGCACGAGGAACGGATAAACTCACTAAAAAAAAAATAAAATAAAATTTGGCTCACATGAACATAGCTTACGGCTAGTATCCTTCATCATACTTTTCTGAAGAGGGCATACAGGGGGCAAAGTCTTACATTGTTTGTGTAAAGGTTTGCTTGCGCAAAAGTTTGACAAATTTTCTGGCTTGCCTTACTTAATAAATTCCCTCAAAAAAAAACCAAAAAAAAACAATTGTATTCAGCACCTTCTGATATTGGAAAAGCTGGGTTACAACCAAGATGGCCACCATTAACAGCTCCATTATTTATTTCCCTGTGACTCCTGAATGACATATATACCAAGCAATATCCTGATATATTCCCTAGTGTATAACTATTCAGGATTCTAGATAAGCCAAGTCATCCCCTCAGGTAGCCATAATGGCAGCCATATAGCTTGAATGAAAGAATTTAGTAGTATTTAGAAGTATACTTACTACTGAGATTTCCTATTCAAATTACTCAATACTTACCCTTATGCTTACACGACTTCCTTCCTCTGCGACTCACGTCTGCCATTTTTGTCAGAGGTGATATAAAACTAGAATATTTTTCACTCACTGAATAAAAAAAATATATGCCTATACTATGTAAGGAGGGAACTGACTCAAATCAATGCAATTGTTCAGTCAACTGAACCAATGAAGTCTCAGGGAGGGCAGCCATTTTATCACTGCAGTCCCTGAGGTAAAGGACACCATCAGCAACAAAAAGAGCAGCAGTGAGCAGCGTCCAATTAGAACACTTCTCTTACTGCCAAACCTGCACTGGGAATATGTAAGCTGTATCCTGATTGGTTGCCATGGGAAACACCTCAGCTGGTGCTCCACCATTTTACATACAAAGCTATGTAATGCTGAATAAATATAACATTCTTATTATGTTGTGTGCCCAGATATTGTTCTACATATCTCTTCTACTTCTGTCCATCACATAGACTATCCCTAAGTATTTATTCACTGAGATATATCAAAATGAAAAGACTCATAGAGAAGCCATGAGGCAATGATGGTCATGAACATTTACAATGTAATCAAATAAAATAGTAAAGAAAATGTATTAAAAACTAAAACTCCTGGCAATATGATAACACATTCACATACTGGGACACACATACGAATATTAGCATGGCCCGAGCCATTCACTAGTATTAATCTTCTACGCTGATTGTGGCAAATTCATCAATATGGCAGCACTATATTGACAAATACACCTCAGCTGAAAGGAATATTCCTCTCAGTCAACTGCGCCACAAAACATGCACAAATAAACATGACCCCATCACGTCGCTTGTCCATGTTAAAATGTATATGCTAGGAACTCTGGGGTAACAGTCTGGAAAGCTGGGTTGCTGGAAACTATAGTATGGGCCATATTGGTTGTCACCCATTATTAAAAGCTTAAAGGTGTCTTCCCATCCCAGACCTCAAAACAGACACTTATGAATGTGCAACTCTGGGACCCTCACCTATGTTAAATAATGGGGGGGGGAGGACAGGGATCTCCATTCCATCATGGCATTTCTCCATTCATTTCTATGGGAGTTCCCATAGAACAAGCATGCTCAGTTACTTCTCAGATCTACCATAGAAGTGAATGGAGAGAGCCACCTTACCATTCACAATGACTGTGGGATCGGAGGTACCTAATGCCCAATCTAGAGCCCAGAGGTGGAGACTGTATCTATAAAACATGCATGGTACATTCTGTGGACCTGCTGACAGGTTCCCTTTAAGTGTGCTATCCCATTACAACAACCCCATTTCTAACCACTTTATGGGTTAGCCATCATACTCTATACAAGTATATGGATATTGGGGTCTGCCATCCTGGATTTTCTTCTATAACCCATAAAGGAGATCCGCGTCATACCTGGCACGTCCTAGTACTACATGAATGGCCAGCATGTAATGCTACATTTACCCTGTAGTGACCCTTTAAGGCTGGATTTGAGAGCCCAGACACATGGCAACACCACCTTTAAGCTGTAGGGAACATATTCCCTTCTCTACTTTATATATGGCCTCGATTTACGAGATGGATTTGTTCAGTAATGCAGGGTCATATATAAAGCTGAGACGCCCTTATGCAATTGTCAAGCCCCTTTCCAAACAGTAGGTTTTATCATGAATCAGAGATTGCCCGAAGTTACCGTACTTTTAAGTGTATGTTCACACATGGAAAACCTATTGCACAAATTTCGGCAACTAAAACTCCATTCTATACATCTTAACTTGGTTGATTTACCAGTCTGCATGTGGATTTTTGTAGATCATTCATGTATATGGGACAGTAACAAAAAATTCTGCAACAAGTCTGCCTCATGTGAACATACCCTTAAAGTTCTGGTTATGTAGCCGTAGCTCACCAGAAAAGGCTGCAAATAGTCAGTGCACAACTACAATGTAGCCTATAGATTATATCTTCTATATATAATAGATGATAATGCAGCTGTCACATGATAATAATTAACCAATAAAACTGCAAAAGAAAAAAAAGTCGCATTGTTCACATTACATGCGACTTGGAAAGTCAACATACAGAAAGTATTTTGCTGGTAGCCATACGTTCCACACTGATGCTATAGACCAGGGGTAGGGAACCTTTGGCTCTCCAGCTGCTGTGAAACTACACCTCCCAGCATGCTACATTCACTTCCATGGGAGTTCCCAGAACAGCAGTGCCAGTATGCATGCTGGGAGTTGTAGTTTTGCAACAGCTGGAGAGCCGTACGTTCCCTACCCCTGCTATAGACGCTAGGCATAACGTATTGTGAAATATCTGCAGACCACCCTGAACATATGGGGTGACTATCAGTTTCCAGACTGCAGTGCACGTCGCACAATAACTGCAATCCCCCCATTATTATCCATCTGCAGATCATCATAAAGGAGCCTGATAATGTAACATAAGAGATTGCAGATACCATACAGACGCCCGTACGTACTCCTACACAACACTCATTAAATGTTAATAAGAGCGCCGCTGTTTTCTTCTGGACCCAGCGAGGGAAAGTACTAGGGATTTCCCTGGAATTAATGTTCACAGCTGAACAATTGACAAAAAAAAGTGATTCCTTGGTCGAGACCAGGAGGAAATGAGCTGTGATCTCACCAGTATGGGCTGCCAGTAATGTGTGTGAGTCACTCCCCGGCCAGTGCGCACCACTATGTTGTATTCTGTCAACTGATGGACACTATGGCTGCACCTGGGCTCACGGCGCTGTCATGGAGTCACTTTCCTGGAGCTCCGGAACTATAAATTCATCTAGGGATTTCAGACTACATCTCGCCTATAGACATAATAACGTGTAACGAAACCCTATTTCGTTTACATTGGTTTACTGTATACTTAACAAATGAACAACCAATATAGGCTACATAATTGCTTACAACAACGGCGGAAATCATTTTGGAGGCGGTCCACATGGGACATACAACGGATTAGTTGCTGCAGACTTGGTGATATCTGAGGCAATGCACAACTCAAAAATCTGCTTTCTGAATTATAAAGCAGTGTTAACACTAGCGTCGGTGTCCGACAGCTAGTGTCTGATGCTAATGTCCGTGCAAAATCTTGCGCGGACATTAGCATCGGACACTAGCTGTGTCCGTTACATTTTGCATTATTTTAAATGGGACATCATGTAGTGTCCTTTACTGTCCGTGTCTGTCCTTAAGTGTCCGTTTACAAAGATGTCCGATTTTTCTAGCGGATGGCTAAATCCTAGGAGATTTTGCAGACATTAGCATCAGACACTAGCTGTCGGAAACCGACACTAGTGTGAACGCCCCCTAAGCTGGCACAACTGATCTATGATGCTCCAAGATCTGGTTAGCGGACCCAGGGTGCAAAGCTATAATATGGAGACAATACATGCATCAGTGTCACCTCTTAGACAGATCTCATGCCTACACTACATGCCTACAAAAAATTGACACAAGTTGCAGGTTTTCCAGCCACAGCGAGTCAATTTCTGCTGCAGTATTTTATCATAAATTTCAGCCTTTGCAACACAAAGGGAAAAAGTTGCAGCCAATCCTCAGACTATCCTGTGAATTCTGAAGAATTTTGGGCAGTTTTTGCACGGCAGAGTTCAGAAAAATTATTTCCAAAAATCGGTAGCAGAAACATCCCACGTGGACATGTTCTAAAAGTTACATTTTCAATTCACTATGGGCATCACTACACTAAAAAGAGATCAACGACCTCTAACTGAATAAATCTCAGAAGCTACAAGAAGGTACTATAGATGCTCCTGATATCTAAGGGCTTTCATTTGTATGGAAAGGAACAAGAAAGTTGAGTTGCTACACTAGAATGGATGGGCATCCACAGTGGCTTCTATTATAGTGACTCTATAGTGTGGCTACTAAACATGCTATGCACATATCTTCCGTAAGGGGCTTCCATGCCCAGTTACATATAGGAAATTAAGATGCAGCAACAACAAATCCACCCCCCACACACACACACACACACGTGTGCACATCACTTTTCATAGCCAATGCCAGTAAAGATTCCCTAAGGAATAATTTTTCATTTCATTTCATTGACACTGGCTGCCAAGCAATGTCCTGGTAATACATGTATTTGGGCCACTGCTTAGCAAGAGAGGACACAGTACTAGTATGGCTCTCTAGGCTCAAGTGTCGGGTTCAATGGTGCTGCAGGTTCATAAACCTATAGACTAAAATAAATGCTATTCCACTACGGATATTCTGACAGGTCCATCATCAGGGAATCATTATGTAAACCTTGCTGATAACAAGCCGTAAACAACGGGGCTTTCAAAAGCATGATGCACATTATAGTAGTCCAACAGCATCCCAATGGATGTGAGACCACCAGTTATCTGTCGGGGCTATTTCCTATTCTACACCGTATGTATCCCATGTTTTTCGCATTACCTTTCTGATGATACAGTCACTGACTACTGCTGGTTATTTACTCCACAGTAATAATCCCTTTTTCTAGCTCTCACTCAAGAACTAAATCCCTTTATAGACCACAAATGTAACATCTGCTCGATTAAAGAAGAGTCCATTAAAGTAACTGCTTTCCGATTTTTCTTAACATCTCTACCAGGCACCAACTTAAGATGCCGATCCCTACAGCACTATATAACAGACAGCATACTAGATCACCCAACACAATGTAGAAAGAGGACCCTAAACCCAATATTTCCAATGAAACAAGAGGCATTAGAAGTTTTGAAAAAGTTACTTGCTGATGTCTTTTCCATAACAGGCTTTAAAGTGGTTTTCCTGGACATACATATAGATGACTTATCCTTAGGATAGAACATAAATACGTGATCAGTTGGGGTCCAGAGAACAGCACTGGTTGAAGAAACTTCACTGTTCAGGTGAGTGCTGTAGACTCCACTGAATACCAAGCACAGCACCATACATATAAGAGGGCTAGCACTGCATCTGACGTGCACCCCCACCGATCATATATCGATGACCTTCCCTAAGGAGAGGTCACCAATGTGCAAGTCCTGGAAAACCCCTTTAGACCGAGGCTCCAAGGGCCAGAAAAGTTGCGGTGTTTTACAGTACAGGCAAAGTGGATGGGATTCAAGCAAGTCTCATGCCCACTTTGCGGTAAAAAAAAACGCTGTGCGGACATGCCACTATTTCCAAAACCGGTGCGGTTTTGGAAATCGCAACATGTCAATTATATCTATGGAAATGCTGGCGGTTTACCCATAGGTATAATTGTAACAGAAAGTTGCTGGAAGAAAACTCCGCAAACTTTGTTTAAAGCGCCGTGGGAAGAACCATGATGCGTTCCCACCCCGATTCCCCACAGCGCTTTATTGCTGTGGGACGTCCTGTGGGGCCTTAGCCCTAAATGGTATTCCCGTAACCAATTGGATTGGTGATAATTGTTAGATTACTGGATCGGTCTGAACACTGGAAGCCCCACTGATTGCCACAACAGGGGTCCCCTGTTCCCCTAGCCTTAAGACTACGGCCCAGGGGAGCTGTTGGTTGTAGTGCCAATCCATTCAACTGTATGGGACTTCTGGACATAGCTGAACACCATACTCTGCTTATTTAGACATTACCACAGAGTTGAATGGAGCTGCAAAGTGCATGTCAGACTGCTAACCTACTCTGATTCTCCTGGCCACAGTCTTGCTTTGACACAGGCCCCCAATCATCTAGTAGTTATCCAGAATTCAGTCAGTACGCACTTATATGGGAGTTACCAGAACAGCCAAGTCTGCCTCCTGTCTAAGATAGAAATACCCCTTTAATGCAATTAAAAGCTCCACTCGAAGACATTCTATTGAAGAGAGATTTCCCATGTTACACTGTGACATGTCGCTATATATGCCATCATTTTATCATTTGTGATGATCCTCTGGATTACTTTCACTGTTTTCCATGCACAGTGGATTACCAGAGGCTCTTCATGTAGGGAAAACTTAGAAGGAGACCCAGCATTAAATCAGCTCCCCTGGCAATTTACTGTCAAGCATTATCTAGTAAGATTTAAACTATACAGAAATATTTATTACATGCATCATACATAAGAAAACATTGCTCCACTTACTGGGGGGCCCATATCCCCTTTGGGTCCAGGAGGACCCATCAAATAAGGAAATGCAGTTGGGTCGAGCCACAGGTAATCGTGATTGAAAGGTATGGTAGAAAATGGTGTTGAGGTGGTGTGATGAAACCCAAATCCCGGTTTTGTGTAGGGTACTGAAGTGGCTGTTGAGTAGACCTTAGGGCTCATGGTGTGATGCTTTGGAGTCGGCGTACTAGTCCTTTTCTCCAATGCTTGCTTTGAGGTGGTGGTATTTGTACTCCTGGGATTTCCGGTGCTTTTCTTAACCTGCTTAGATGAGGCAGTTGGTGTCGGAGGCCTGGTGGTTGTTTTTTGGTAGGTGGTCTGCTTGGTGGTTTTTTCTAATGGCATCGGCTGCTTCTTGATCTTTGCAGCGTTCTGGCCAGGTGATCCACTGAGTTTGGTTGTCGATAGCAGAGGCGCAGTAGAAGAGGCGGATATCCTGAGGGCCATTGTGGCAGTCCTGGTTAAGACGCTTGAAGAAAGTTGTGTGTCAGCTTTATGTAGAGTTGGAGACGTCGAGGGTGGCAAAGCTGGCGTTTTTGTCGTTAACTTCACAGAAGGAATCTTAACTTTGGCATTGGTGGTCAAGTTTGCTTTATACAACTCTGTCTGAGTAGCAATGGTGGAAACAGTACGTATAGATAGCAATACCTCATGGATCGGAGGCAAATTGACTTCCTGGGGTAACAGTGGAATCAGAGGCGGCAGGTTCGGCCGGTAGGTATCCGCTTGCCTGCACTGCTTCTTGAGATATTTACAGTAATTATGAGCTGCCTTGGCGGAAGGATAAATATCAAACTGGCATAAAGCACCTTCAAATTGTATAGTCTGCTGGTTCAGCTTACCCAGCATGAATACCCCATCAGAATCCAAAGTGTCATCTTTCTTTATATGCAGACTGGCATTAACTCTTTGCTTCCCACAAGAAGTATATAGAGTCACCTTTTGGCCTTGAATATCAACGGCCATATTGTGCCACCGGCCATCATGGACATTGTAATCAAAATATACAGATTGCTTGTGACCCACGTACACTATAATTTTACCCGGGATGAACTGCAACCCGAGCTCAAGTTTTTTCTTTTTGCTTCTGACAGCGAATAAAAAGGCATCATTAATGCGATGCGAGCAGAGGCTGAGCACCAAGGTGAGATTCGTTCCTAAGCTCGGCGGAATGACGGCGAAGATCGGAGCCTCTATCCGCGCTCGCTGTGTCAAAATGACTCCAGACTTAATTGGTATGACCCCTTCGGGAATTGGGCGGCTGGATGGCTTGCTTCCCATGAGGCCCAACTTCTGAAGAACGTCCACATCTGAAAACCAAACACATCAATATGTTATGATCTGTGACTGTATCCAGAACAAGTGTGATAAAGATGAACTATATGGCGGTGGATAAGCAGACATCAGGCAGACATACACACAGTCTCACATGCCTAGGGTGCATCCTATTGAATGGCTGACATGCAGCTGTGGCTGCTTCTGTCCTCTAACAAGATCCAGTCCCGGGGTATGGACGCCCCCAGGCAATCCTTCAGACTTCCTTTTCCTTCTATATTGTGGTCAAGATGCCAATCACGTATCAGGATGTAAGAGATAAAGGAATGAGCTCAAAATGGAAAATGGACATGAAAGATTGATTATGCACAGTATACAGTCAGGCAGTGCCTCCTGGACCTGCAGCACGCCCTCGCTATCTCTACTGTGTGATTTCTAGACTATGTTTGTATGTACTAGATAGTTAGTTCTCCATGTCTATTATATATATATATATATATATATATATATATATATATATATATACATACACACACACACTTATGTTCAAGTCACTGTCAGCATCTGCATAAAGCTCTGTTCACATCTGCATTATAAACCTCATTTCAGGCAATAACAAGAATAGTGCAGTTTGCAGCATCAAATATACTGAATCCCAACAGACTCCATTCAAGTTTATGGGATCCGATGGCAATTATTTTGATCAATCCAATGACAGATCTGTCACTCTATGATGGCTTCTGTTATTAATAAAGGCCATGACATCAGAGGTGAAGGGATTTTTCCAACTAATAACGTTTACCACAGATTAGAGGATAAGTGTCTGATCACTGGGAGTAGGGTAAGTGCTGGAACCCCAGCTGTCTTCAGAATGGCAGTCTGCAAATGCCCAATGTGAACAGAGCAGTGGTGCACATGCTTAGTCTCCATGCTATACAGGTCTATGGGATTTCAGTCCTAAAGTCTTTCTGCTGATGTGGGAAATCTGACATCCCTGCAGTTGCTGTTACCCAAGTGTCCATACACAATTCTGTATTATAGATTCACATTTGGAATGTTCCTATATGTTTCTGTTTTATGAAGGTATTCTTTCCTAGAACTAACTCTACAGGAAAATACATCACCAGCGTCACCATGTAATGGCTTGGAGAGTGCCAATGTGTGAGCAATACAGTGCCATTAGGAATTGCATGCCACCGCACAGGATCCATGCACTCAGCTTGTCTAAGGGTTGGTTCACACTAGTGCTTGTATTCCGTCCGCAAGGAGTCCGCATGGAGACCCCACCGAACGGAATACCAACGCTAATGCAAGCGCTGCACAGTTAAGCACACGGAGCCCATAGACTATAATGGGCTCTGTGTGCTTGCCACGCACTGCCCGCACAATTCATTCAGGCGGGCAATGCGCGGCAAGCACACGGAGCCCATTATAGTCTATGGGCTTCATGTGCTTTGCAAGCACATCGCTTGCGATTGCATTCCGTCCGGGGGGGTCTCCATGCGGACTCCTTGCGGACGGAATACAAGCGCTAATATGAACCAACCCTAAGACCTGAACAGGACAGGTGTTCCACAACTGAGATGTAAACCATTATCCAGCTAAAAACACTATATCAGCACAAGCAGCAAATGAAATGATTGTTAATTCCTTGTTGCTTGGTAATGACTTCATAGTGTTGTTGGCTGCATCTTGGATGAAGGATGACTGTGGCCCAAAAGGCTAGGTTTCCATAGTGCGGAAACACACATGGCCAGGACTCTGACCACCCACGGTGACCAATAGGTAATTGGGCAAATCTCTGGGTAATAGGTCAGTTTGCCCTTGAAGTTCTTAGGCCATTGGTGGGGTTTCAGCTTCATGCAGTTATTGTGCCATAAAAACCCGGCCTGATGGTAGCCTAAAGGGATTGTCTGGGTCTATGATATTGAGCTCCTTCTCTCAGGTCAGTGACATCACAATCACATAGCCATGCTACCTGTCAGTCCCATACAAATGAATGGAGCTGTGTTGCCATGCCTATAGATGTTGTAGAGCTTGGTAAATAGTGTAGAAGACACAGCAATCAATATCATAGTCTTGCACAATATTTTTAAGATAGACCCCCTTGTAGTCTATGACTACGCATAAGAGCTCAATGGACATATGGTCTACATAACAAAGGTCTTGGTTATCCCAGTTTAATCTGTAATATATGAGCATAACACTACTGGGTTTCTTACTTCCCCATTATATCCACTATCCCCCTTTCATCCAGTCTGGTTCCTTTGTCAGCATGCCCGCCCCCTCAGACGGACCACCAGACGAGACTTTTTATGATCACAAAAGAAATGCATTATGTTCCCCTCCTTGATTCCTATGGCAATTAGAGGTGGCCATTTTCTTACAAACCCCTAAAATACAGTATTCAATATCCTGGGAATTACGGCGCAGACGGTGCAAAAAAAGAATGTAACAGACAGACAGTTGTTTGTGTCCTGGGAAGAGCGGGCAATTCATAGGGTACAGGCCTCTGACCCTCCATGTCTGCACATTCATTAGTAAGAAAACCAAAATCATTTACCTTCAGCTGCTCCCTGAGAAAGATCCAGGCAACAGGAAACATATAAAAGAATCCAAAGAAAGAGCGATCTCCTGGAAGAGAAGAAAGTCATGAAAATGAAGAAAAATGCTACAGAAAATACAAAAACGTACAGCATCTATCTCAGCATCCCACTCATGACAGGCTCTATCTCTAGACCAAGCTTTATACTGCAGTTCTATCCCTACTGTAGGCTATCATGCTTTATACTGCAGCATTATCCCTAGACCATCAGGCTTTACACTGTAGCTCTATCCCTAGACCATGCTTTACACTGCAGCTCGGCTTATTCAAATTGGCTGCAGTGTGTAGAAGCACAAGCCCAATGAAACCTGATAAGGAAATGAATGTATAAAAAGTTGATTTTACTAGCCGGGGTAGAACAAAATCATCAGTGAGAAATTGATGCTTGGTAATGGCCACAGGGCAAGAAAGACAAGACCAATAAAGTGGTCCAACACCCGAGATCCTCTGTTTGAAAAGAATACAGCTCTGTACAAAGCAGAGTGGCTATTCTTGTATTGTGGTTCAGTTTCATTAAAATAGGCCATATGAGCAATGAACATTATATTTCTTAATATGTTGTGCCATTCCTCTGTTATTCCTCCTAGAAATTAAGAAATTGACAACTGGGAGTTACCATTCCCATTATCAGAGGGGAATTGCCCGAACTGACACTGGCAGCACAGATTGCATAATGTCAGAGTGTCTTGCTACACCCTAACTGGTAAAACCTATATGTCAAATTATTCATATATTTCAAAGAGGAGTAAGAGAGGGAAATCACAATGCAGAATCGTAAGTAAAAATGCTTTGGAATTGTTAAGTCATGGGGAATACACGTGTTTGCTAAAACCACATGTCAAGAGATGGCACAGATGGTCTTGTGTAATGAGATAACCCTATATAGCATGCTTACATCATGGTTGGTGATCATATGCCATTGTGCTTCCACATATAGCCAGTATAGCTACTACTGCTGAGGGTCCTGTCCTCCTGAAGTAGGGGTGCACTTGGGACCTAGGTACAACCTGATCCTGACATTTATAGGACAAATTTTACAGACATAATAGGCAATTCAGTGTCCTGTAATGTAAAAATCTTTGGAAATTTCCAGTGTAGCTTACAATGAGTAGACTACCCGCGGTATAGTAGTGGTGAAGGTCACAGGCTGTGACACTGAGTCACTGTCACCGCTGAGAAAGGTCACGGAGACTGAGATGTCCATTCTACTAATACAGCTGCTTACACTACATCATCAGGAGTACAAAGGGCACCCTGGAAAATGATGACAATATACACCCACCCCTACCAGATCTGCAGAACACAATCCATTGTTACCCTGGCACCATGGGGGTTTGTCATTTAGAGAGTTCGGTTCAGATGAGGGTTATACAGATTAGGAGTCCTTATGGAGCGATGCCAGAAGTCACATAAAGAGCAGGCATGGAGGGAGCGCAGCATACCCATAATAGTGAAACACTTATTTACCAGTGTATAGATTTCAAGTCCATGCAACCTTAGGCACTTCAGTTGTTGTGGAACTGCAAATCGCAGCATGCCTATTTGCTTTGCTCCTCTTGGAACTACCTATAGAAGTGAAAGGGTAGGCTAGTAGTCATAGTCGGGCAGTCAGAGTTAGGCTGTGGGAAAAAAGCGTTGTCGTAGTCGGTGGTTTGGACTAGTAACTCTACGGGCCCGTACAGCTCTTGCTCATCTTGGTCCACAAAGAGAATGCTAAAACTATAGTAAAGACTGACACTAGAACATATAGAGCAGCAAAAAAATGTAGCAGGGATAGCAATTCAGGTTTATACATCATGAGTAATATGCTATATTCCAATCACATGACCCAGGGTATGGATCTAAAAACCCTGGAAGAAGCAAGTTACAACACAAATCAATCAATCAATCCTTGGACAATTCCTTTAGCAATTTCATAGAGGCTACACCATGTACGTAAGGCGTTCTCCTACTGCACAAACCACACTAGAGAGGAAATAAAGGGATTTCCAGACTGAAGAAATATTGATGTCCTAAACATACACTCACCGGCCACTTTATTAGGTACACCATGCTAGCAACGGGTTGGACCCCCTTTTGCCTTCAGAACTGCCTCAATTCTTCGTGGCATAGATTCAACAAGGTGCTGGAAGCATTCCTCAGAGATTTTGGTCCATATTGACATGATGGCATCACACAGTTGCCGCAGATTTGTCGGCTGCACATCCATGATGCGAATCTCCCGTTCCACCACATCCCAAAGATGCTCTATTGGATTGAGATCTGGTGACTGTGGAGGCCATTGGAGTACAGTGAACTCATTGTCATGTTCAAGAAACCAGTCTGAGATGATTCCAGCTTTATGACATGGCGCATTATCCTGCTGAAAGTAGCCATCAGATGTTGGCTACATTGTGGTCATAAAGGGATGGACATGGTCAGCAACAATACTCAGGTAGGCTTTGGCGTTGCAACGATGCTCAATTGGTACCAAGGGGCCCAAAGAGTGCCAAGAAAATATTCCCCACACCATGACACCACCACCACCAGCCTGAACCATTGATACAAGGCAGGATGGATCCATGCTTTCATGTTGTTGACGCCAAATTCTGACCCTACCATCCGAATGTCGCAGCAGAAATCGAGACTCATCAGACCAGGCAACGTTTTTCCAATCTTCAATTGTCCAATTTCGATGAGCTTGTGCAAATTGTAGCCTCAGTTTCCTGTTCTTAGCTGAAAGGAGTGGCACCCGGTGTGGTCTTCTGCTGCTGTAGCCCATCTGCCTCAAAGTTCGACGTACTGTGCGTTCAGAGATGCTCTTCTGGCTACCTTGGTTGTAACGGGTGGCTATTTGAGTCACTGTTGCCTTTCTATCAGCTCGAACCAGTCTGGCCATTCTCCTCTGACCTCTGGCATCAACAACGCATTTCCGCCCACAGAACTGCCGCTCACTGGATGTTTTTTCTTTTTCGGACCATTCTCTGTAAACCCTAGAGATGGTTGTGCGTGAAAATCCCAGTAGATCAGCAGTTTCTGAAATACTCAGACCAGCCCTTCTGGCACCAACAACCATGCCACGTTCAAAGGCACTCAAATCACCTTTCTTCCCCATACTGATGCTCGGTTTGAACTGCAGGAGATTGTCTTGACCATGTCTACATGCCTAAATGCACTGAGTTGCCGCCATGTGATTGGCTGATTAGAAATTAAGTGTTAACGAGCAGTTGGACAGGTGTACCTAATAAAGTGGCCGGTGAGTGTAGGTCACTTATATCACATCAATAGAGGTCTGACCCCCAGTACTCTCACCATTCAGCTGTTGTCAGCAGCGGATACACAGAGAATGGAGCAGGAAGCAGACAGAACTGTTCTCCGACTAGAGGCTGAACCGAGTCACTGCAGCTTAGCTCCCATTCAAGTGAATTTTCAGTAACATGGTCTGGCAGCTACCTGTTTCCTTAAGTATATATTGATAAGATGGTGTCCTGCTGCTGGATCCATCTATAAAGTAAGCCAACCACAAGTAATGTATTGCGCAGGTAAAAATAATGTATAGCACAGTTTGCAATGAAATCAGTGGGCCACCCATGTAAAGCAATGACAAAAAAAGATCAGACAGAGTGCAAAAAGAGTGTGAGAGCAAAACAGAAAGAGACAACACAAGAGCGAGCCTGAAGGCCCCATTCTCTGCCTTATACATGTAGAGAAAGGTACACATGAAGGTTGTGTACAGTAGAGAGGTTGATAGGACGATTTCTTTCCTTGACCTGGGATTTCTTCAACAACTAAACTACACAATCTCTGGGCTTGAAAACTCTTATTACAACAAAGATTAAAAATTCCTGCAAACCACAAAGAGTCGCTCATGTAACGCTTTCTGTTCATTCATAAAACATCGGCAACAATCCAGCCAAAAAAAAACAAAAAAAGAAACACTAAGGGAAAGCAACCTATACAAGTCTGTCCAGGACAGCTATGTAATGTATTGTCATATTGATTTAGCCTGAGCAAAAGGGAATATTTCCCAGAAGTGAGAGCAGAACAGAGGATCGCAACACGGAGCATGCTCTACACGTTCCTGGCAAAGCGCCAAGTGCCAAAACATTGAAACACACACTTTGGCAGCGAATAACAAGAGAGTGGAAAAACTTAATCCAGCTCGGAGATGCCCGGTCAGTGACTAATGAAGGGTATTAATTGTCTGCTGGTAATGGATGGCTTTTTCCAACCGTCTTGAGAATATGCAGAGAATTCTCTCCTTCTATTCCAATGCTGGGTTGCACTTCATCCAATCTTTCAATGCTTGTGCAAAATATATATCTACATAAACACATGCAGATTCATAAGATTCATACATATACAGACACCATAAGGTGGGGTAGAAGATTATGCAGACCACACTTGTAAGGCACTACAGAAGGTTCTTTTATGTGGGCACCAATATGGCAGGTTGTATATTGTAGTGTTATTGGGGCCCTCTAGGCTACATGACCGTAGTTAAAATACTGTCTGCAAATTGCGATCTGAAGGTCTTCAGTAAGTCATCCACATCTTTGCCGCAATGTCCACAATTGCAGACCACTGTGCAGTTGCAGACCCACAACAAGGACTTCCCCCGTATCTGTCTGAGTTGAGGAGAAGCCATAGATGTGAACCATAGCTTTACCAAAATGTGCATGTGCCCATAGACTATAATAGGCTCATCCGCACCACAAATGTGGCTTCATAACTTACAGCCCCTGTATACAGCACAGAAACACGGCTGTAAAAAATGCAGTTGTGTGTAAGGGCCCATAGAAATGAAAGGTTCCGTCAAAGGGCTGTGTGAATGGGGCCTAAACACGGGGATTTATTTGCAAACATATGCTTGTTTTATATGGGCAATGTAGGTTGGCAATATATACTGGCCACAGTATGGCACTATCTGGTCAATACAGACCTATTATTCAGTCACTATATGGTAGTATTATTATGTGTGCTGTTGTGGATATGTGAATAACATATTAGGAACATTTGGCAAAAGGGCCTGTACAAGATTGGAAATAACATGGCTACTTTGCTCTACAAACAGTGCCTTGTTTCATCAAAGTGCATAGAGTTGGGCCGTAACGCCACATACAACCTGGAGCTCTGTTTTTGGAAGAAGGAATCTTTGTTTTTGACTACTATACAGGGACTGGAGATATAGGCTTCCAGCCCTGAGTTGTATATAGTGCAAACACTGGAAGTGGACCACTTACAGGATCCGGCCCCCACACTGATCAGATATTTACAGCTCGTAACGAACTATATCCTGGACAACACTTTTAATCCATTTAAGCTTGATTTACATAGCGGTGTCTAGGTATCGGTCAGATTCATCAGCCCAAGCACGGCTTGGCTGAACTAAATCACATTCATGCCAGTAAGTCTGGCTGATACACAGACCATTTTTCCTGGCAGGGACGTGACCATCCAAGAGAGACCAAAGGAGTTACATTTGTTCCCCTACGGCTAGGTCTATGCAGTGTGAAAGTGTTCTGGAATTTGCTGTTGTGCGACTATTTCAGAAATAGGATTTGTTAGACATCTCGTGTATTTTTCACTGGGGTCCATGTCAGCAAAGTTTGAGGTGACTTGCAAGGCCAAAGCCAGAAGTTTTGGATTCTGTACAAGTTTTGTATCATGGTTATGCTATGGGCCATATTGCCAATCACCGCAACCAGGGTTGTGGAGAGACCAATTCTGAAAAGTTCCTGATTCTGGATTGTTACATTTTCACAGGAATCAATCACTGGCTTTTTAATGAAGTACAGGATTTTTACTTCTTTTGACAGATCATGGATATCAGCCATTTATAAAGGAGTTGGAGTCAGGCTGTGGAAAAACAGAGTCGAAGTCGGTGGTTTGGCCTTCCAACTCCACAGCCCTGATGGCAACCTTCATGTCACGTGACCAAAGCCTAAAAAAAAGACTATCCAAAAAGCCATGTTACCTAACAGAATTCCTCCTCTACCACAGCTGATGAAGGAACTTCTTAGCTTTGTATCAGATCATCTGCTGTCAGAGACATATTACTTGAAACGCTCACGCGGCCACACAATAACCGGAAGAGAGTCACACGAATGGGAAGGAAGTCGCACTTATTTTGCCCATGAAAGGTCACAGACACAGGGGGGACCCGCTCTATCAGATAGATTTATAAAGAAGTACTTGGACGAGATGCTGATCTGGTAAGCGGGCTGACAGGAAGCCTATGAGGTCCCTTCCTGGAGTACACTCACTCCACTTCTCCAGTGTATGTCATTATAAACAGCCAAAAGGCATCCTCCGCTCGGCCTCAATTTCTTAATTCTCTCCAAGTGTCGGCTGCCAAGAGCCGGCGCAGAGTGCTCTGTGATTTACATTTTATCCAAGTGTTGCTTTCACATTAAGGTAAAACATAAACAGTTCCTTTTTAGTCCTTTTCATCTCTGGACTTTTCCATATGGACGTTTAGAGGAACGGGACAGCCCCGGGGTCTTGTTCTTCATCACTGAGTTAAAATACCGTGCAGGAAGCACCAAGCTTCAGATACTCGGGGCCATGTGCCGATGAGGCCAACACTCCCAAAGGAGAGCATTTAGTGTGTGTGGGATTTTGTAATGGAGAAGAATATGGAAAATGCACATCAAGTTGAATCAGTGTAAACCAAACAAGGCACTGGCTACATCCATACAATATTGCTTCCATATTGCACTTGGAAACCTCTGAGCGGAGCGTGGAAATAGCCGGTGAGGTAATGGTCTCATTGGGAACATTGTTCAGCCCTCACCCCTCCTTCCTCCTCTTACCCCAAGAGAATTACAGGTACCAGAACAATGAAGGCTGATGACAGCATGCTAATGCAGGCCAGATTTATGTGCCGCCCTACAAATAGGGCCAGGGTGCGCAACTTTTCCAGATGAGCAGAATTAAGTAATACAATTACCTGTCAATATTCAGCCTTGACATTAGATGGTCAACTAGTCCTGCTGAAACTGGCAGTCCAATGTGTGTGTGTGTGTGTGTGTATATATATATATATATATATATATATATATATATATATATATATATATATATATATACTGTATATAAAATCTCCATGCAGTTCAGTCTCCTGTCTGCTCTGATCACACACCGTAATCTAGCAGGGCCTTCCTTATAACTGTATGAGAGGTGTCTGTCTACAGATCAGCAGTAACTGCGATAGGAGTTTGCACCTCCCCTGCACGGGGGAAGTGATATCATGATTTTGGAGAAGGAAAATGGACATGTTATTCTCAGAAGGTCAGAATAATATAACATTAAAGGGGTTGGCCACTGTCAGAACAATATTGAGAAACCAATGTTATTGTTTGTACAATAAAACGATATTGAATTTTCCAATATACTTTCTGTATCAATTCCTCAGTTTTCTACATCTCTGCTTACTATAATTCTTTTTGTTACTTCTAGAAGATAAAAGTCTGTCCATGGTCATGTGATTTACTGTCCATGGTCATGTGATTTACGGTCCATGGTCATGTGATGAGCACACAGGTGCACAGCTGATTACTAGTAGAGATGAGCGAGTAGTTAAATATTCGAGATTCGATATTCGTTTCGAGTAGAGCCTAAAACTACTCGGTCGAATATCGAATCCTATTATAGTCTATGGAAAAAATGGAGGTAATAGTGACAAAATAAAACCATACATGACATTATATAGTCCAGCTCAGCTTCATGTAGCCCAAACCTAAGTACTTACGCCACAGGCTGTACCCATGCCAGTAAGTTTGACTAAGACTAAAAATGTGAGGATGTAAATGTGATTTCAGGGCACATTAAAAATGAAGTATATACTCCTAGGGGCTTATATGTACATAACATGAGACCGCTGAAAGACTTATATTCAGGCTCCTGAAGAAAATCCAACATCAGGCGGATCTATATTAAAAAGCTATGGTTACGAGTAACTTATCCAGACTGTCGTCCTTCTATAGGCTTCTTAGACCGATAATGGGATGTGGTCCCCATTCCACCTTACATAGTGTCCATTAAAATCAATGGGTTACCTCTGTAATGCAGGACAGGACAGCTCCTTGAGCAACACACACTCTGTGTCACCACTCTGACAAAGATGAAGATCCCCATAACACTTTAAATACCCATTTCACAAGAAAACTTGAGGGCCACAAAAATGGTGCTACACCTTTACAATATACTGGGCAGCCGTACGGTTGGTCACTGTAAAGACTTGTAAAGGCTGCAGGAGCAGAACGCACAAAAGGCAACCTCTTCAGGATTTCCGTGACCTAAAAGCGAGGAGGGACAGGGGCGACACAGATGAGGGGCCAAGAACAGGATTTACAAGTGAGGGAGCGGGTGATGACAGCTGGCACAGAGAATCTGGTAGTCAGGGAAGTGAGAGAATTTCATCCAAAATCCGCATTAACCAGTGACACGCTGTAGCACAACTACAATGATCAATCCATAACCACAAACATGGAAGAACAATAAGCCCACCATGGGAAACCTACAGGGAAAGTCACAACAAATCTGTCACATGTAAAGCGGCCTAATGAGGACCCGTCCGCCCTTCTGACATATCCTTTTGGCAAACTGTGTATTTTCATCGAAATAACAATTCTGGAGCAACTTTTTTTATTTTTATTTTTTTTAAAAAAAAAGAACTCAGTAGAATTTTTGAACAGCATAATATGTACAGATGTATATACAATGGGGAAAGGAGAATGAGAATAAGCCCAATATGATATATGGGTTTGGACAAGTATTATCTAATGTGTATGGGCACTTTAGGAGGAGGAATTTGGAGCTGACTTTGAGGCAGATTCCGCCACAAAATCAGCTTCTATATTCCATCTGGAATCTGCCTTCTATTGTTTTCAATGGGAGCCAGTAATAGCCGCTTCTTGCCAGATACCTTTTCTGGTGGCTGAAACAGCCGATTAGCATGGGGTCCTGGTGTTGGACCATGACCAATCTGATACTGATGACCTATACTATGGTCATTAGTACCCAACTTGGCTGGGTCGTGAAAACCCGTTTAAAGCGGTTGTTACACCATAATCCACAGAATCCAAGTGCTGATAAGGGCTGGGACACCCAAGGTCACTTGGCTATGTTTTTCGGTCCCATGGACATCTGGGAGTGTCACGCTATTCAAACAGGAGGCTTGTGATAGGTGTTGGTCCCAGACACACGTATTGCCTACACTCAGTGGCCAAAAGTCACGGGAAGGCGTGTCCCAGTGCTGGTTGTGTCGGATATGATGCTCAAACAGTGTGATGCGCTGTGGCCTATGGCACTAGTGTCGCCAGGATATCCTAGCAGTCTGATGCAGACAGGTGTCTCGTGAACATGGCAGCACGTCGCAAGTTAAGTGACTTTGAATGTGGGATGATAATCGGTACAAGACACATGGGGCATAGCATTTTGGAGATTACCCGGGAATTTGAGCTTCCGAGGTCAACAGTGTCTCAGGTGGACCTGCAATATCGCAGAGACAACGTTGGCAGTCGCGTAAACCAGCGCACCGGTTGACCATAAGTGTTCGATGAACGGACGTCACGTCACCTCCGCAGAGTCGTACAGGGCTCTCAACAGTCTACTGTGGGTAAAATTGCCGCCAATTTGAATGTGGGGTGCCAGGACCTCAATTCCACCAGGACTTTACGACGAGAATTGCATCGCATAGGTTTCAACAGTCGACGCTCGACCCATGTCCCTTTGCTGACACCGCAACACAGAACTTGAAGACTGGTATGGGCCCGTGACCATCATTGGACCATGGAATAGTGGGGGCATGTGGCATGGTCTGATGAAAAACAGTTCAAGTTATACAGAGCCGATGGGCGTGAGAGAGTGTGGCGTATGCCCCATGAAGCCATGGATCCTGCATGTCATGTTCATATGGTCGCAATTGGGCCCCATTGTCCGGGTGCAGGGATCAATGACTGGTGATCAATACGTGCAATTTATGGCAGACCATCTGCAACCCTTTCTGGTACTGGAGTTCCCTGCTGGGGATTCTGTGTACCAACAGGACAATGCAACACTCGTTGGTGGCACGGGACTGGCTTAATGAACAGACCAATGACCTTCCATTGACCTGCCCACTTACCCAACCTCAACCCCATTGAGCATTTATGGGATGCTGTGGATACCAATGTCCGCTTCATGGACCCAGCGCCAACTACACAGGACCAATTGTGGGCTGCAGTGCACACTGCAAGGATCAAAATCCCTCTTCCAACACCTCGTGGAGTCCATGGCTCGTTGTCTTGCTGCAGTTATCAGGACCTGCTATTAACGGCGCATCCAATACCTTCCCATGACTTTTAGCCACTGAGTGTATTTTGTGTATAGCTTATGGTGGGACAACCTTTTTAGAAGGAAGATTCTAGGCACAACATGGAGTGTAACACAGAGATTCTCTGAATCCTGTCATGTCCTGTCCTCTTAGTCCCTGCAATAGGTATAACAGAAAAAAGGGAAGGAAGGTCGCAACTCCCTTTTTTCTACTATATATTTGTGCTTTCTAAGTCCTAAAGTCTGGTCCCGCACCCCGAAGTACTTCTGCATGAAATGTGGTAAGCTGAGGTTAACAATTTTTTCTATTAATAGGTATAACACATAATGAGTTTTGTCCATTTACCCAATTTTTCATGAATAACCATGGAGGTTGTGAACACCACACACTCTTTGTATAGTAAGTGTATAGAGTAATAAAAAAAAAAAAGTGGTCACACTAGAAGACAAGGAAATATTGTAGTACTTTATTCACACGCCTACACGCTCATTCATGAAAATATACTGCAATACGAACGTAGCTGGGAATGGTGTCAAATTTTACATGGTGATGGTGGAAAGGAGGAGATGGCTGATGGCAAACACACAGGTCTTTGAAGTGGGAGGTTCGCAGTTTGAGGCCTGGTGTCATCTCAGTGTCACTCCAGCTCCTTGTGTACCACTGACTACCAAACATTAAGTAGTAAGCCAAGATTTGTTGTGTTTGTCAATTCGACCATTTATAGCACATGGCCATGACAAGACCTGTGTGAGGACACTGCTGGAAGGAGTGAAAGGCAAATACCCTGCTGCTTCACACAAAGATTTACACATACCTAAGCGGGATTTCATTTCAATGCAAACATACAGGCTGGTAGATGAAGAAGACCCGGGCACTGTCTTAAGTTGCCATCATGACAATGGTTAAATAGAATTCCTGCGGTTTTTAAGAACTTTTATTGATCTGCAAACATCAATTTTCAATGGTCCAAGGGTAGATATTTGATTTATAGGTTTCTGTCCTACTTGGCACCATCTATTGGTGAAGCAACCTCAATGCGCATCTAACTTTGTTAAAAAGTTCAAGTTGGGCAAAGTTCAAACTTACAATTATAGTTAAGGCTCAAGGGCACAGAAATGTATTCACAGAACTTTAGATCCCCAAGGTGCAGCAACATATATCTGCTGTGTGCAAAGTGTATGAGCCAAATTATAGGAGGCAGCATGAGGATTAGACTAGAGCAGCCGCCCATGAGGGGAACCTGAAGGTCGGGACGCTTTATAATTTGCTAATTAAACAATACATGTGCGCATGGAGTAGGAATAATAAGTGGTATAATGATGATAGATCGCCATGAGCAGCGCCACCTGACTGCCTACAGACAAGTAAGTCTGAAATCTACGATGATACACCATCCCCAGGCTTTACACTGTTGCTCTACTTGTATAGATTGGCTTCTGTATACCAAGCCAGCATAAACTCTAAAGGATCTCAATACATAGAGAGGGAATATCTAGCAAAGCCCGGATTAAATTAATATAAAGTTTGACAATGAGGAGGACATCACATCTCAGCTCTTATAATAACAGAGAACCAAGATATCAGAGGAACCTCACTCATTTATAGCTGTGGGGTAAAGTCTAACTAGGCAATGCATATGTAAACAAGCAAAATTTATGAATACATTACTTACCCTGTACTGATCCTGAGTTACATCCTGTATTATACTCCAGAGCTGTGCTCACTATTCTGCTGGTACAGTCAGTGTAAATACATTACATTACTTATCCTGCACTGATCCTGAGTTACATCCTGTATTATACTCCAGAGCTTCACTCACTATACTGCTGGTGCAGTCACTGTGTACATAAATTACATTACTTATCCTGTACTGATCCTGAGTTACATCCTGTATTATACTCCAGAGCTTCACTCATTATTCTGCTGGTGCAGTTACTGTGTACATGCATTACTTATCCTTAGTTGCATCCTGTATTATGCTCCAGAGCTGCACTCACTATTCTGCTGATGCAGTCACTGTGTACATATATTACATTACTTATCATGAACTGATCCTGAGTTACATCCTGTATTATACTCCAGAGCTTCACTCACTATTCTGCTGGTGCAGTTACTGTGTACATGCATTACTTATCCTTAGTTGCATCCTGTATTATACTCCAGAGCTGCACTCACTATTCTGCTGGTGCAGTCACTGTGTACATACATTACATTACTTATCCTGTACTGATCCTGAGTTACATCCTGTTTTATACTCCAGAGCTGCACTCACTATTCTGCTGGCTTCAGAGCTCAAATTTGCCTTTATTCATTGTTGTTTACAGGTCTGTAGACCATTTTTTTCTAGGGGTTTTAAAAGTGCAGTATTCACCCCAAATACGGTACAGTGATCTGGAAAAGGTAAGTTCTTGGACGTATCTGACAACAAGCATGTTGACGGTTTCTCATAACAACCAGAAAAATAAAATTATTCTGATCTGGAATATAATTCAGGCTGCAACTCAGTATAAATGAATTTCTGTGTTGGAGGTCCTTTGAGGATCCGGTTGAAAATGCTGGACAAGATAGCATAGCATGCCAACTGATAGGAACCTGATGGCCCCTTATAGTCATTGGGGTCCATCTGGCACCCGTTATATGTAATGTTGTCTGTACTTTACTGGATTCAAAAACTTAGCAATAAAATAATGCAGCACGCTGTGCTATTTTTCTGTCATTTTCAACAGAAACTGCGACCACCAACGTTTATGTGAATAGCGTCCAATACAAGATTGTGCTAAATCCTTTCATTAGCAGAACTTTAGAGCTGAAAAGAAGTTTTACATGAAGGCAATGGTGAGACACATCTGTTTGTTATACTATTGTTTCTCTTTTGGGTTCCTTTAGCCAAAAACTTTTAGGAATCCAGCATACCCACTGAGATGGTCTAATGATGATTCCGGGGATGTTGTGTACCAGCTTTGAAGACTCTTTCATCTTCACAATGTCTTTGCATGCATTTCTGGAGGGAGGGGACTTGAATGGAAGAAGTTAATGTGAACTCTTATTAAGCCAGCAACGTGTGATCAGAGGGGTCAAACCCCAAGACCCCCATTGATCAGCGGAATCAAGTAAATGAGGCTGAACTGGATAAGTCCATGGGCTAGTACAACATATAAGAGTGCATTCACACTGAGTTTTTGGCAAGGAAAAAATCTGCTTCAGGAATTAGGAAATTTGCAAATTCCACGTGGATTTCCGCATCCCATTGACTGCGTTGGTTTTTGCAGGCGGAATCCGCCTGAAAGAAGCTTTTTTTCCGCTAGCAGAAATCAATGGGTTAAAAAGCCTCCTATTGATTTCAATGTGTTACGTGTGTTAAACGGAACCCATTGAAGTCAATGGGATTCTGTTTTGCAGAGCTGATTCTTGCGTGAGTTATCGTGCAAGAATCAGCGACACGTTAGACCATGTGAATGCCCCCAAAGGGGAAGATTTTTTTTCTATGTGGATTCTGACACGGATTCAGTGCCAAAATCCTCGCCGAAAAACTCTGTGTGGATGGACCCTTAGAGTGCATTCACATGGAGGAAAATGGCGCTGAATTTGGTGTGGAATCCACGTCAGATTCAGTGCTGAAAAAAAGCCTCCCATTGACTTCAATGGGTTTCTTTTTCTTCCAGAAAAAAGGAACCCATTGACTTCAATGGGAGGCTTTTTTTTTTTAGCACTGAAATTCCAAACTAAATTCCTCACAGTTTTCCTCCGTGTGAATGGACGCTTAGGGGGCCATGGAGCCAGTTATTTTTTGACCCTTTAAAGGGAATATGTTGCCAGAAAATGACTCACTTTCATGTGGAACATAATTAAGAATTTTGAATGATATTTGTTAAAAAAAGAAATTCCATGTCACCATATAGATTGAAATAGAAAATAAATAAAAATACTAAATCCAACAATTTGTTAAAATTTTTACTCTGGCCACCAAGCCTATTAATAGGCTGACACTTACCATCTCCATAGGTAGGTCTTTTTTTTTTTCTTAACAGCAGTTGCCTCATTTACATCACAGACAGGATTGCTAAAGATGATAACAACTCTATATATAACACCACTGACAACAGGTGAGGTCACTGCTTATCCACTCCTACAACCTTCACAGAGCACATCTAGAAAGGTCTCCCCTAGACCTCAATGAGTCAACTCCAGACTATTGTTGCCTAAGGCCATGACTGTGGACCAATGGATAGCGTTAGGGTGGTCCATACTTGGCAGATTTTGACACAAATGTGGTGTAGATCCTGCACGTATAATGAGTGGATTTTGATGCAGCTATATTGAAAGGGGCGCAATCCATGGTTAAGCAAAAAATAAATAAATTCTGTATAGGAATCTTGTATAATCTTGCCGATTGCTGCGTCTCGCTGCCCAAATCCACAGGTACAACCCATATCAACTTCTTCTGTATGGTCCCACCCAGGATTCCTCCTCTTACACTTTGAGGAGTCATGACTATGGCTGTCATATATCCCTAGTGGAGCAGGAATGACTTGTAAGTCTCCGTACTGCTTATGTAGGCACACACTCTCCCTAATGTGTATGATTATCCCCTGACTATAGCTGTCATATACAGTATATAAGACTAAAGACATGGTGAGAGGAGAGTAGAGGAAAACCTCTGTGTGTACTTGTATGCATCCTGTGACTCAATGACTGAAAAATCCATGTACCTAGCGTCCAAAATGGCTTACCAGGTTTGCTACTGCCTATCCCGATTTACATAAGGTAGAGCACAATGACTGGTTTATCGATGAAAAAACGTGATGCATAGAGGTGCTGGCCACCAGTAATAATGGGCACAGGCTAATGCCATGCAATTAGCAGGAATGCACATAAACATGCAAACAATGGAAAAGACGACATACAGACTGGCACTGTGCCCGGCCTTCATAAATAAGTCCCTTGTATCCTGTTATGAGATGATGTGGGAAGGCAGATGGCCTACGACAAGGCACAGATCACTCTATAGGGTAATGCGGCTATTCCATACTGTACTGAATACGTTATACAAGTTACGGCATGAGCCAGAAACACATTCCAGGGGGGTCCTTGGTTCGGAAAATGAGAAAACAAAGTATAATTAGATCCAAGTCAAAACATGGAATGACAGAGAAAAAGCCGATGGCTAAACATGGTACAGGAGATAGATTCATATCATGAAAGGGGAATCTATGCTGGTTATAGGGGCACAACGTCTATCTATGGCACGGGCACATGTGAACACCATTTTACTAGACATATATTTAAGACCATGCAACTACTAGGAGGCCTGGCAGTGCCCCTCACATTATCAGATACTCTGAGCATTTACTTGTTTCTACCACTAGGGAAAAGGGAGATGTCAATGGCCTTAGGACAGGACATCAGTATCGGGTCACTTTGTTCCATCTCCTGGTACCTCCAGGGATCAGCTGAATAAAAGGACACGGCTCAGTGCCATAAGCCCTTCACTGTTTATTAGGTGCCGTATATTTGTTAGAGGCTGTGCCTGTTAATACTGTTCTGATGAAAGTCAATGGGTCATAGCTGTAATACCAGACACAGCTCTGAGCACAGCTCTGGAGTATAATACAGGATGTAACTCTGGATCAGTAAGGACAGGAAGAACATACTGACACTGAGCTATAGGTTCAGCTGCACTTCCCCTAGGTTCACACTAGCGCCTGGAGTCCGTTCTCAGCTTTCCGTCTTCTGCACGCTCACCGGCGCTCACGGCCGGACATCTTTCAAACCCATTCAAATGAATGGGTTAGAAAGAGTCCTGCAGGTTTCCGTCTCCTGCTCAGTTTTGTGTAGGAAACGGAAACCTGCATGAACGGAGACCGGGCGCAGATGTGAACAAGCCCTTCCCTGAACTGCTGCAGGGTAGTAGTGACCTATGACACACTGGTCTATATGAATGACATGCAGAAATCCCTAGGCCAGACTGGCAAAATACCACAATGAAGGGTTAATCCTTGCCCTGCAGGTGCAAAGGGGTTAGGGCAGGTAGTGGCAAGGGTGTGTCTGGCACACTTCAGGACGTGGGATCCCCTCCAGTCTAGGTGTGCAATCCAGGGCGGCTGTATCACTGCAGGGCATTCGCTAATTACCCACTGTACAGCTACTGGTTACCTGGCAGGGTAGCAGAGCTGAGTTTGTCATTTGTGAAATTTGAGCAGTTTTAGCAAAGACTACAACCATATGTAAACTGCAACTCCCTGAATTGCCTAAATGCTGCAGGTCGATAGGGAATGCTGGGAGTTGTAGTGTCCCATCAGATAGAGCATACCTGCCTTATTGTGACATAATATAGCTCTGCTATATCTATACCTGTATTGCACTGGACACCAACCTCCCCCCGCCACCGTTATGAGTGCATGGCATCGCTTCATAGGACACCCTCTCCCAGACAGTCTGCTATTCCCAAGACGTACTGCTCCAGTCACTTCCAGATCCTGACATATAGCGCAAGGATTAATGTGTCATCTAGGGAAAGTGTTGAATGACTGATCCTTTCTTGCTGCAGTCATGTCTGTTGGGCTAAGACGGGCCCCCTGGAGCACAGCCTATGGTGCAATTTAAGGTTTAGCTGTTCCTCCTTTAAGGGATACACATGTCATTCACTCTGGCTTCACTTGCATAAATTTATGGTCGACTTCATCCCTTGCTGAAAGCTATTGCTTTTCTTTATACCCGACCGTTCTGAATTTCGCCAAATATAGCAAATAAACCTAGACTGAGTAAGGGGCCCGTTCCGATCACTTGTGTATACATCTGTAGACTCGCTGTAAACAACCTACAGAATTTACTATGTTTCTTTTTATTCATACTGTTTATATGGAGTGTCTATATACAAATATTGCCACCATCTTAATACAAAGGACTCTCCATAAAAGCTCAAGGAGCAGCTGTCTCCTTCCAAGACGCTTGATTTGAGGTCGTGTTCACTAACATATACAATAGCGCTCTTCTATATGCAGCATTAAACAGGAAACCACTATAGGGGGAGAAAGTTTATCCCGATCCTTTAATGGACTGTAATAAGGATCAACAGATTTTTTTCACATGGATATATTCACGGGATTAGAGGACTAAGCGGATATTGGACCCAACGTCTCGTCTGGGACTGGGCACTGTTCACACAGGCTAGATCTGCTGCAATGTTAATCTCATCCACAGGGAAGTAATTGTGGGGTAATTATAAGAACTAGACAATATCAATGATATCCCCTTGGGAAAGCCGGCTGAGGGGATCACTGTAACTCGCGCTTGGTTGGGTAAAAAGTTAATCCTGCTCCCTACAGACGTGATTATAGAGTTCAAAGCTGTATCTGATGGAGATTTTAGATGTTTATGTTGGGGAAGGATTTTTTATGGCGTGTCCACGGGGCTCTGACCATCTGCACTCGCACATTTCCTGTACAGATCCAAGTCTGGGATATACGCAGATATAGCTAATGCATTTTACAGTATGAGTCTTGTTATGGTCACTGGCAGGATAGGTCAGCACATACACAGTGCACCCATAGTGCTGCGGCACAGATCACTCATTCAGCGAGGTAATCCTCCGTATGAGCCATCCAGGACATCCCTTCCATCGTGAGCACATCTGTCCCTTCACGCTTTCCTCTGATACTCCCACTGGATAGGAGATTCATCCATATACATAATAATATTCCTATTAGAGTATTCAGTCTAACACACTTTCAGAAATCATAATGCATGGGAACATATAGGACCCTATGAATTCATTCAGTATCCAATGCATAGACACCATCAGGACCACATCAGTCTTCACTGTACATAGCACATATACAACACTAGTGGCACTATGAGTACAGTCTGCAAGGAATACTAAACAGTAAGGAGACCTAAGCACATATCTACACTATCCATGGGTTCCAGTGAGGGCATACAGAAGAGGATCCTACTGTATATAGTATACAGAAGGTCCTGTGAATGTATAAAACAGATACTAACAGCATATAGTACTCAGAAGGTGTGCAGTCTGTAACTTTATAAAGGAATCTTCTTCGTGCAAGAGATCTAATGTATGCATTCAGTAGGAGTCATATGTATATTACATTCCCTGTGTACATACAGTATGCAGACAACTACAATATGCGCACGTGCAGATCCTAGATGTGCAGTCTGCAGGGGACATCATATACGCTTTATAAGGAAGACATCTAATGTTTGTATTCAGTAAGCATACTATGCATATTACATCTGGCAATATGGCAGGAGCTCAGTAATGGGCCCTATGCATACACCTAGACTATACATGGTCCCAACCAGTCTCTATAGTATATGTGCATTCGGTATAGTACCCTATAGACACTGCATACACTATATGTATGACCCCATCAGATCCTACAGACTGTAGTACTCAACATAGGACTTGTGCACACACCTAGACTATACATGGTACCAATCCGCCTCCTCAGACAGTAACATTCAACAGTGGATATTACATACATTCACACTGCTACACTTTACAAGGTCCCGCTGTCAGCCCCTACACACTGTAGCATTCAGTAAAGGACCCTATTCACACACCAATGCATACAATTCCCTACAGAATGCAGAATCCAATAGTGGACGCTACAGACAAAACATACACTATAAATAGTGACCCTACAGACAGTATACATTCAGTAAAAATGACCCTGTAAGCACACCTACATATACATGGTCCTACTCAGACCCTACACAATGTGAATTCAGTATAGGACTATAGAGATACTGCTTCCTCTATACATGGTCCCAATCTGATCCTATTCAATATAGGTCCCAGTTTACACATCTACACCATATATGGCCCCTATAGACATTATCATTCAGTATAGGTCCCTGTTCACACAGCTGCATCATACATGATCCCTACAGACATTAGCATTCAGTATAAGTCCCTACACCATACATGGTCGTCCCTATAGATATTACCATTCATTATAGTTCCCTGTTCACTCACCTACACCATACAGTAGCATTCATTATAGGTCCCTGTTCACACACCTACATCATGAATGGTCCCTACAGCCAGTAGCACTCAGTAGACACTGCATAGACTACCATGTAACACGAGGGGGTCCCACACACTGCAGGGATCCCCGGTGCAGTTAGTGTAGCCCCCTGTACACAGCATGCCGCCCCCTCCCTCCAGCCGGTCGTACTCACCCCTTGGACGCGGCTGCTCTGATTCTGGAGCCCGGGGCAGATACCGGCTCCATCACGGTTACTTCATTCTTTCGGTCGGGGGCTTTACGTCCATCACGTCCCGCTCCGGGCACCCTGCTACCTAGTGCCACTCACCCCCCGGGGACTCTGCATGTACCTGGGGAGGGGGGCAGTGGGCAGGTCTGGGGTGAGCTGGGACCCATGGCAGCCTGAGCCCTGGCAGATCCCTGTGCACCCCCTCTTCTTAGTTTAGGGGGGTCCCTGCCCTGCCTGCACACGGAGATTCCTCCCTGCTGGACCCGAGGCACAGGGAAAGGAAGGTTCAGAGCAATGCACGGGATATAATACAGCCGGGAGCCTGCGCTCAGCTCCACCACTGCCCTCTAGTGGCCGCTCTGCATACTGCACGCTGCATTCTCTGCTCCAAACTTTTTACATGAACTTTTTCAGTGTCATCCCTTTAACTATGGAGCTATTTACTATAACAGTGAATTTCTATAGGGAGTATAGTCCATACTGTATCCATACTGGTCATCATGATCATTTCTCATGTTGCCCTCCTTGTTTAGTTTGTGGCCTGAGCAAACAGCAGTCTAAACCAGCCTATAAATCCTAATGGCTGTATTTACTTCAGGCTCCAGATTTTCCACTGGGATAGCCAGAAAATTAGTGAATGTGGCTCCAATACCTGCCAGGGCCCCCTCCTCACCACTGCCATGGCTGTAATGGGAGATTTACTTACAGATGTTTACTAATTAGAATCAGTTGAGATTTTTGACAGCAGTGTGGTAAAGGGAGGGGGAGGGGAAGGGGGGCCTTGTCCAACCATAATATACACGTCATGACTCTCATCATTGACTCTTCTGAAGAAACCCTGCTAAAACAGCAGCGGGGACATTATATACAGGCTCACCTCTAGGTATAGCAGCTGTAGCAACAAATACAGCCCTAGCCATAGCTTCTATAGGACAGAAGAATTCATACCCTGTAACCTGTATACTATATGCTTTGTAACCAGATACTGATCCCTACTGAATGAACACACGTATACAGCTAAACACTGCTTTCTGCTGCATGAATTCATGTGTACAACTAGAGACTGCTCCCTACAGCAGCTTGATACTGATCCCTACTGCATGCATCTGTGTTTACAACTAGATACTGCTCCCTTTTCCAGTCTGACACTGATCCCTACTAGATGGAACCATGTGTACAACTAGATATGGCTCCCTACTGAAGCTTGGCACTGATCCCTAATGCATACATCCATGTATACAACTAGGTACGACTCCCTACTGCGGCCTGGCTCTGATCCCTAGTACATGCATCCATGTACATAACTAGATACCAATCTCTACTGCAGCCTACTACTGATTCATACTGAACGCATCTGTGTGTACAAAGGCATTCTGCCCCCTGCTGCAGCTTGGTACTGATCCCTACTGCATAGAGCTATGTGTACAACTAAATACAGTTCCCTACAGAAGCCTGGCACTGATGCCTATGCATGTACCACATACTGCTCTCTACTGTATGTAACCAGATATTTCTTCCTACTGCAGCCTGACACTGATCATAACAACATGTAGCCACATACTGTTGTAGTATACGACTAGGTACTGCTCCCTCTGCAGCCCCATGTGTACTAGGTACTGCTCCCTACTGTAGCCCTGCACTGTCATACTGTTTCCTACTATATGCAGCCAGATACTGCTCCCAATTGCAACCAGCTTTGAACTGATCCCTACTGCATAGATACATAGGCTGCTCCTTCTGTATGCAGTTAGACAGTGCCCCAGAGCTATAGACTGTATACAACCTGATACTAGCCCCTACACAATGAAGCAGGCAATGGCAGGCTACTTGATAATTGCTTCATAAAGCAAGACACTGCTACTTATGACATAAAGATTTACATTTCTCTGTACTACACATGGCCAGACACTGCTCCCTACTACCTACAGACAGGTATTTGTCCAAACAGTAGCCCACTGATCCTTACTATATCCAGCCAGTCTTCAATCCCTACTGCAAGTGTCTAGAGATTAAAACAGCCAAACACTGCCCCCTATTACAAACCCCCTGACTGTTTATTACTGCATACATGTAGATAGCACTAGTTAGTACAGATTTCAGGACTGTAGCTGACCCTCTGTGTGGATCAGTCTGCTGCCATCCTCTGTATGTGGAAAGTATGAACTGGATGAACTTGTGTAGAATACCCACAGGTACCACCATGTGATGTGGTCACTTATTTCTCCCTTAGCAAATTCCAAGTACTTTGTAGGACAACAAGGCTTTAGGTCTGCTCTGACCACAGATCCACAAGCCACCATGAAATATTGCTCTGGACTGCATAGACAAGGCATTCATCTGCACTGTGTTTATAACAGCTCACTGCTTTCCACTGCGTTGCACCATGGCACCATACCCACATTCCAGTTCACTGTATATAGTTTAGACTTTTACTCAGCAGTACATATATATACGCCTGCAAATTCCCCTGCACTGCTGTTGTACATTCTTCTGCTCTGCACACACCAAGGGCATTCCTCCACACTACACATACCACAGAACATTCCAGTGCACTGCATGTACAGCAGGGGTGTTACTCTGCAATCTATATACACCTATGCACTGGACATTTCCAGAAGATTCCTGGCAGTGCATATACAGCTGTAATTAAAATACCCGCCATATACTGCACATAGGTTTAGGTATTCCTCAGCACCACAGGCTGATTATAGTACAAAACTCCTGCAGTGCGGACCCCCAGCACTGCATATAGGTCTGGGCATTCCCCTGCATCACAGACTTATTATAGTGCATACCCCTGCAGTGTGCACCCCCAGCACTGCACACAGGTCTGGGCATTCCCCAGCACCATAGAATGATTGTAGTGCATACCCCTGCAGTGTGCACCCCCAGCACTGCATATAGGTCTGGGCATTCCCCAGCACCATAGAATGATTGTAGTGCATACCCCTGCAGTGTGCACCCCAGCACAGCACATAGATCTGGGCATTCCCTTGCACCACAGAATGATTGTAGTGCATACCCCTGCGGTGTGCACCCCCAGCACTGCACATAGGTCTGGGCATTCCCCAGCACCATAGAATGATTGTAGTGCATACCCCTGCAGTGTGCACCCCCAGCACAGCACATAATAATGGTTATTAATCTTCTGATTTAATGCCACAGCTCTTTCCCTGCTGCATACTACATCTAGCTGGACACTTCTCTGCACTACATATAGCTGGACATTACATTGCACATACCATAGAACATTCCAGAGCACTGCACTACCCATATAAAAGGGCATACCTCTATATTGCACAGGACATAGTAGAATCCTCTTCACTGCATCTAAGGCAGGACACATCACAGATAATCCTTTGTCAATGCATACACAGCTGGATATTCCTCTGCACTGTGCTCCTGCACACACAGCAGAAAATCCACCTGCACTGCACATGAAACAACATTATATTCCTACACAAATACACCTCACTGCACAAATACAAACAGGAAGAAATGTTACACTGCAATATAAATGTCCATATACACTAAAAGGCACTTTGCTGCGTTGTACATGCTCACAGGACCATCTGCTTTGCTGTACTCATTCATTTTCCAATTGACCACTTTTTGAAAGGGATCCGATCTATAGACCAGTCACAATATCTTGCTAGGTGACAAGGTATATATACAGAACACCGCTTTGCACGATACATAGAGCTCTGCAGTATACTTCTACATTTTACACCGCTCTGCACTATATACAGAGCTCTTCACTATACATCTACATATTAAACCGCTCTGCACTATACAACTATATATTACATCACTTTACACTTCTATGTACTGCTACAAATTACACCCCTTTGTACACTGCTATGTATAGAGCTCTTCACTATACAGCTACGTATAACATTGCTCTTCACTATACAGCTACATATTACACCACTCTGCAATATACTATACAGCTATATATTACACCGCTCTGGACTATACATCTAAATATTACACTGCTTTGTACTATATACGGTGCTCTGCAATATACATCTACATATTACACCGCTCTGCACTATACACAGAGCTGTGCACTGTTCTGCACTATGCATACAAGTCAGTCTCCTGTAGGACAGGTTAATTCTGCTCTGCTCATACAGGCTCACATTGTTCGGCACTTTCCTTAAGTTTACACGTCCAATGATTTAACCATTTACCTCCTCTTCCCAAATATTAGATTGTATGAGTCAATGATTAGATCAGTCACCAGTCTCCCCATCTAATTCATTACAAATCTGCTATCATGTAGTAAAACTCCATTGAAGGAGCCTGCTGTTCACATTGCGGCTTCCACCAACCTCATGCACTGGATTACTGACACATATCACCTTCTCAGGTCAGTACACAGTGGCCGAGCACACAGTCTAGGGCACAATTCTACATCTAAAGAAGCAGTGTCTCCGAGGACACTACCTTATGTCACATCTGGAAAAACATTTTCAATATTCTACCATAGGCATGTAAGGGATGGATTCTGTATCGGATTGCATAATAATACGGGGTAAGGATTACAGGCTTAGGCTAAGACATGGAAAAACCTGCGCGGTCACGCAGCGTACTGGACGTCATACATGGGATTCCCAGAAAAGAAAGGTCATGTGATCGGACTGGGGTGAAGAACCTTAAAACCAGTAGGCGTCAGACAGGGAAAGCAGATTTCCAGTCTTAATGAGGACAGGGAACGGTACATGTGTCTGGTGCTATAACGGCCCATACTAAATATACCGTAATGCAATATCCACAACAATATAGGAGACAGGTACGGCAAGGCAAAATACATTTTTCGACAAATTATATTTTCCTGTGTCCTTCATCGCTACTTCATAGCACAAATAAAATGTGATATAGCAATTGTGTGCCACAACATGTAATGTACACAGTGCCATGTAACCTGTAAAGCATCAAACCCATGCCGTTTCCTATTTAACATAAAAAGAAAAATTCCAAAAAATTGCTACATACCTGCAAAGTAATATCTATAACACAATAAATTAACCCTGTTAAGTCCCATCATTTGCCATGTGGCAGGTTTTACCCAGTCAAATATAAGAATATGCATTTCCCCATTTTAGCACTTGAAGCACAAATAATCCGTTTCCAAAAGTCAGATGTAGCAGGGCTGAGTTTGTCCTCTGTATGAGATCACAGGCAATGCAGCTTCCCATAGTCAAGTCACAAACTCAGCTCTTGCTACCTCATGGTAATATAATGACACTTACTTGGTGGCTTGGTGAGAAGTACAATCTCTCCTTCCAGCCCCTAAATTCATTTGTATTCATTTGTCCCAGCAGCTAAGATCTTGCTTCTTTTCCTTGTTTTCTTGTGTGTTATTTATTATTGTTTTTGAAGTTTTAAATTGACTCCTGGTTAGAGAGTCGGAAAGCACCGTGTGTCTCCTGGGTCATTGGAGAGGCAGGTTCAAGCGATACTGCAAGGGAAGGATGTGAAACAGGCAAATTATACGCTTGCACTGGTCTTAAACTGGTGCGCTGTACCTAAGTGGTATGCCTGCTGGATGCTCATTTGACACAGCAAGGCACGAGGGGAAAAAAGTTAAAAAAAAAAAAAAAAAACTCTTTGAAGCGCCTGTCATAGGGGCACATGAAGACGCGGGGTCTTATAAACCTAGCCTTGTCCTTTTAAATAGATGCAGTCAGTATGAGAGGGGCCTTTTTTAAAAACCAGGTATCTGGTTTCAGTGCAAACATTTAACTAATAAGCAAAAATCCTGCCTCCGAAAAGGGAGGGTCCTTGTGGCATACAGGAATACAAGGAGTACCAGTGTCTGTGGACAGAGGCAGCAAACATCAAGGCGGAGGGGATTGGGGATATACAAAAGACAAAAACGTATCATAACAACGGAATGGAAAGCAAACAGGTTCCTCTGGGAAGGAGGAGGGTGGGAGGGGGGCACCGGCTAATTCCAGGGGTACAGTCAGAGGGGAGTGAGCAGGATGCATGTGTACAAACAAGACATTCACAAGTCATCCTTACAGCTCCGAGCGGCAGTCACCTTCACAGAAGTCAAGAACTGATTATGCTTCCTGCCTGCAGTCCCAAGGCTTTGAAGATGAAGAGAGTTGTAGTTCATCCAACTTTAAGTAACATTAATGGTGATCTTTGAAAGCTGAAAAAAAATACATCTAAAAATACATACAGTCCTATGAAAAAGTTTGGGCACCCCTATTAATCTTAATCATTTTTTGTTCTAAATATTTTGGTGTTTGCAACAGCCATTTCAGTTTGATATATCTAATAACTGATGGACACAGTAATATTTCAGGATTGAAATGAGGTTTATTGTACTAACAGAAAATGTGCAATATGCATTAAACCAAAATTTGACCGGTGCAAAAGTATGGGCACCCTTATCATTTTATTGATTTGAATTCCCCTAACTACTTTTTACTGACTTACTGAAGCACAAAATTGGTTTTGTAACCTCAGTGAGCTTTGAACTTCATAGCCAGATGTATCCAATCATAAGAAAAGGTATTTAAGGTGGCCTATTGCAAGTTGATCTCCTATTTGAATCTCCTCTGAAGAGTGGCATCATGGGCTACTCAAAACAACTCTCAAATGATCTGAAAACAAAGATTGTTCAACATAGTTGTTCAGGGGAAGGATACAAAAAGTTGTCTCAGAGATTTAACCTGTCAGTTTCCACTGTGAGGAACATAGTAAGGAAATGGAAGAGCACAGGGACAGTTCTTGTTAAGCCCAGAAGTGGCAGGCCAAGAAAAATATCAGAAAGGCAGAGAAGAAGAATGGTGAGAACAGTCAAGGACAATCCACAGACCACCTCCAAAGAGCTGCAGCATCATCTTGCTGCAGATGGTGTCACTGTGCATCGGTCAACTATACAGCGCACTTTGCACAAATAGAAGCTGTATGGGAGAGTGATGAGAAAGAAGCCGTTTCTGCACGTACGCCACAAATAGAGTTGCCTGAGGTATGAAAAAGCACATTTGGACAAGGCAGCTTCATTTTGGAAACAAAAATTGAGTTGTTTGGTTATAAAAAAAGGCGTTATGCATGGCGTCCAAAAAGAAACAGCATTCCAAGAAAAACACATGCTACCCACTGTAAAATTTGGTGGAGGTTCCATCATGCTTTGGGGCTGTGTGGCCAATGCCGGCATCGGGAATCTTGTTAAAGTTGAGAGTCGCATGGATTCCACTCAGTATCAGCAGATTCTTGAGAATAATGTTCAAGAATCAGTGACGAAGTTGAAGTTACGCCGGGGATGGATATTTCAGCAAGACAATGATCCAAAACACCGCTCCAAATCCTCAGGCATTCATGCAGAGGAACAATTACAATGTTCTGGAATGGCCATCCCAGTCCCCAGACCTGAATATCATTGAACATCTGTGGGATGATTTGAAGCGGGCTGTCCATGCTCGGCGACCATCTAACTTAACTGAACTTGAATTGTTTGTCCAAAATACCTTTATCCAGGATCCAGGAACTGATTAAAAGCTACAGGAAGCGACTAGAGGCTGTTATCTTTGCAAAAGGAGGATCTACTAAATATTAATGTCACTTTTCTGTTGAGGTGCCCATACTTTTGCACCGGTCAAATTTTGGTTTAATGCATATTGCACATTTTCTGTTAGTACAATAAACCTCATTCAATCCTGAAATATTACTGTGTCCATCAGTTATTAGATATATCAAACTGAAATGGCTGTTGCAAACACCAAAATATTTAGAACTAAAAATGATTAAGATTAATAGGGGTGCCCAAACTTTTTCATAGGACTGTATCAAAAATATATACATATACGTACATACATACGCACACACTCATCATATACATATATAAATACACATACATGCACACACATTTATATATGTAACTATAATATATGTAACTATAGATATACATAGGACGTGAGTATCAGATACGTAGAGGTCCAACTCCCGCCAGCCCCACAGATCAGCTGATTGAAGGATCCACAACACTACATTTTACTGTGTATTTCGGTAGCATTGAAGGTTTGCTGAATCTCCTTCCCATATAAGTTAATGGGGCACAGCTAGGTGTAGAACATGGCACAACCACAGCACTGCGCCTAATAATGAAGAATCTGCGGCAGACACTCCAATCAGCTGACTGGATGTCAGGAGTTGGACCCCCCCACCTACCTGATAAGGACGGCCTAGTTTAAGAATACATTAATACTAAAGTCTCAGAATCCCTTTTAGGCTGAGGCCACATGGTGGCGAATTTGAACGTTCAGGACAGGGAATGACAAGGCAAACATCAAAAATCAAAATCAAAAATGTTCCTTCCCATTTATTAAAGGAGTACTCCCATCTCATCAATCTAATCCCATCTGCTAGGTTTTGTTAAAATATACAAATATATAATATATACACAGGTCCCTGAAAACCTGATGAGTACCTTAGCAGAGAGCAGCAAGGGGGGGCGGGAAGTCTCGTTCCTATACATCCCCTGCTCATGCTCCAACTCTTGGTCATATGACCAGACCTGCAGCAGGAGTAGAGCAGAGTTGATGACATCACACAAAGACTTCTGGCTTCCCAGCTGCTTTATGTAAAAGTAATGATTGGGACTTTGCGGATCCTGGATATATATTAGTACTAAAGTTTACCCAGTCAAGGGAATAAACTACTAAGCTTTGTTTCTCCACAACCTCTTTAAGAGCTACATTCCACGAAGAACAGAATGGACCGCACATGGATGACACGGATAACTATTTTTTTCCACAAACCCATAAACTTGAATGAGCATAATCGACAAGAATAATACCTGTGCTGAGGGATGCGGCCCAGGTCTACGGTCCCCACAAGTGCCTGTGCACATTAGAACCTGGGGCTGACCCCTGCATACACTGTCCAGGGTGCACAACCATCTTGCTGATAGAGACAGTCGTGAAGACTGACTCCATTAGATAATTTCCCACTGGAATGATTCAAGTTCAGGCAGAATCCTAGAAAACAAAGACCCCAGAAAAAATGGTATTTACTATTAGCATTATATTATGTTGTGTTCAAGCAGCTGCAAAATGAGGGTGCTGGGTGACAACTCTGGACTGGCTCGGAGCGCTGTAGATCCAGAAATTAAGTTGAAATTTAGCAACAAGCAGCGCAGGCGGGTAGTACAGTAAAGTCTGTCTCCGTACAGGCCAGACCCATTGATTTAGGAATCACTTGGACCTGCACCCAGAATAGCCCCTTTATGGGGCCTATAGGAGCGTGGCAACCCTCCACACGAAATCCAATTCAATACTGGCAATGCAGATTTAATTTATAATCAATGGGATGCAAATTTCAGGGCAAATTTCAACATGGTACACTTGCCAAAATGTAGTTACATTTTTATTATGTGAACATGACCTTAGGAAACTGCATAACTAGCAATGCTGTGATATAGTAGATGGTGTTCCCTATAACTCGGTCAGCCAATTTCTGCCTATGGAGCTGCAGATTGTCATAAAACAGACTTTATGTGAACAGGCAGGAAAGCTCCAGATCCCGAATTTATTATTGGCGCACCCCAACTTGTAAACATATATATATATATATATATATATATATATATATATATATATATATTGGACAATTCAACCTGACCAAATATTTTCTTATAAACCTTAAAGTGGTTGTGCTGCAATGGACATTTATTATCCACAGAATAGGTGATAAATGATATGTCTGGTGGATCTGATCACTGTGGGACCCCCATGATTACTCCTCAGTGCACAATCATCCCCATAGACATTGAATTGAGTGGCAGGGCACATATTGGATCATGGCACCATTGAAACTCCTCCATGATCCATGCAGTGCGGATGTATGTGGGGTTCAGGTCAGTCCAGTGACAGGTGGAGGTCCCAATGATGGAACCTCCAGCAACTAGACATTGTTCACCTAGCCAGTGGTAAGGTGATAAAGGGCTAAGGAGTCATAACCCCTTTAAGATTCTAAGTGCTATTTCCATACAGTTCATACTGACTTGACACAACATATCATCAAGGTATCTTAGTAATTGCTGTCTGCTCAGCAACAAAGGCTCATGGATGGTGTTTACTGGTGCAGACAGACATGTCCATGGGCACACACATATCTAGTGCTACATTTATGGACTTCAAAGTCCAGGGTCATTAGTACAACGTAGCATTTAGTACATGGAGACCTGTCATTAGCCGGACTTGTTGGAGCACCTTCAGGATGCTGTAAGGCTGCAGAGTCCACTTCTCTCCACTTGTGTCTGATGTCACTCACACCTTCCTGTGAATTCCCATCATACACAGTCAGTGCCGGGATACCAGGCAGCAGACACAATAATGCCACTGTGTAGTAACTCCACACATAGGGTATTTATAGATGAATGCAACCACATCCATACATATAGCAATGGGGACAATGGGGGAAAAGTTGCCCATACAAGTTTTTTATTACATGGCTGTCAACTTTGGTGCCAAGACACTTTCAAAATGTTTCCTTATTTAAACTTTTCATTGGTAACAGAGGACTCTTGTCTGGTTGGAGGTTCTCAAAACCCCTCATTGTCATTTGGATGGACGGATGGAAGTAACAGTGGCCACAAAAGGCTTGTTTAATGTAGTCATACCCCTCTTCTGCTATTGCAGCTTTGGTTTTTAGATAGGGGTTGTGCCTGTAATAACACTTATACTCTATCTTATCCTCTGTGGATTACTTAGACTGACCAAGGATAGGGATCTCAGAGTGCCCAATGTAAATGAAGTGTGGTGCACAGGCTCAGCTACTGCTCCATTCAATTCCATGGGACTGACAGAATGGCGAAAAAAAATAAAAATCTATATGGAGATGCACAGCAGGACTGTTTGTATTCACAACATATTATGGGCCTCATATTACAGACCCGTACAATGCAATTCAGTAATACAGTCATGTGTGAAATATAGAAAACCTTGCTGATGCTGGCCATCGCTCTCATGAATGATGTTGATGAAGAATCATCACTACTGATAGAAGCAATCATTGGTTACCAGCAGCGCCCATGGGATAAGAGGAGAGTATGCTTCTCACTACTCACCACTCAGGATTCTAAACTCCATCTCTTCGGTGATGTTGATGTGATGTGGTGTACACAGTTGCCAGGAGTGGAGAAGGAACTGAAAGTCCTAAAGCCGTGGTCACACCAGCGTTGGGTGACCGTTCTGGGACTCTGCCACCTATTCCACTTAAAATATAGGGAGAAAAAAGTAAGTGACCAGCACTTTTTCTCTCTGTCAATTTTGCTATCACAGACTAGGTCCCAGTAGAACAAAAATAAAACATAACTTTTAATAAATAGGATTAGAATATCCCAAAAATCGTCAGCCCTAATCGTCAGTGCTAAGATAAATAATCTAGCTGCACTCTTACTTTCAAAATATTCAGAAGCCAAAATGGGAATAGTCCCCTCAAAAACACAGGGCTATATATTCAATCTGATCCCATATGGCCCAATACTTATATATACAAAGTCTGGGGGTCTTTAAACAAATGAATCAAGGTGATGCTATAATAAGAATGCATCCCATACAATACTCCCCCTAAGTTAGACAGCCCACACTAATAAACATAGGTCAATATAATGAATACCTATAGGTATACCCCCAGATGGTACAAAAACACAGTGGTGTCCTATGGTGTCTGTCCCCACCACATGACTCTAGATCAGTGGTTATTAACCTTGTTTGAGGTACCGATCTCACCAGTTTCATATGCACATTCACCGAACCCTTCTTTAGTGATAAATCAAATATGATTTTTTTCCAAATTCAAGACATAGGTATATGTTTTTTTACTGGTACACAAAATGAACTGTGCGTATGGCCTAGGGTTCGATTCAACCCCGGTTAAGAACCACTGCTCTACATATAGGACCTCCACTAACAATGTGAGACTGGGTTATTATGCCATCTATCATCAACCTGTATGTGCCCAGGAGACTGCTACAGCTGGTGGTCTGTTAGGAGGGCACACCCCACATCCACTGTGGAACTAAACAAAGGGAGTACATCTAATTTCTGTAAGATCGCTCAACGCATTTGCCCTAACTAATTCATAATTAGGTTCATCAGGAGCATAGTAATCGTCGGTGAAAATAACAAACTTGCAGTGAAAACCGCAGTTCCCGGGGCTCCGATGGTGAGCCCCGGTATTCGTAACAAGGCTGACCTTTGGACATTTATTAGTGTGGGCTGTCTAACCTAGGAGGAGTATTGTATGGGATGCATTCTTATTATAGCGTCACCTTGATTCATTTGTTTAAAGACCCCCAGACTTTGTATATATCAACATTGGGCCATATGGAATCAGATTGAATATATTGCCCTGTGTTTTTGAGGGGACTACTCCCATTTTGGCTTCTGAATATTTTGAAAGTGAGAGTGCAGCTAGATTATTTATCATAGCACTCATAGGGCTGATGATTTTTGGGATATTTTAATCATATTTATTAAAAGTTATGTTTTCTTTTTGCTCCCTTGGGTCCTAGTCTGTAAAAGCAGTTTCCTATAGGGGGATCCCTTTTCCGTCTGAGAAGTGAAACCCAACAGACCCCTTTAAAGTTGGACCCAAAAGAACGGAAACCCAAATCTATTGGGAATCTAGCATAAGAGTGGTAAGTATTGAGAAGTATTCCACCACACACTTTCTGCTCCCCATATTGTGTGGGATTTGGGGACATTAAACTTTGTGGGACTGGGAACACTGTGTGGTACCTGAGGGCATAATACTGTGTGGGTGCTGAGTTGAGGCATTATCAGTGGCGTAACTAGTAATGGCGGGGCCCCGTGGCAAACTTTTGACATGGGCCCCCCTCGACCGACGCCGAAGACCTCGACCGCCCCCCTCCTATGCATTTCTGTGCGTTCTATTATGCCCCATAGTATCCCCTTAACACAGTATTATCCCCCATAGTGGCCCCTGCACACAGTATTATGTCCCTTAGTGGCCCCTGCAAACAGTATTATCCCCCATAGTGGCCCCTGCACACAGTATTATGTCCCTTAGTGGCCCCTGCACACAGTATTATCCCTCATAGTTGCCCCCGCACACAGTACTATGTCCCACTGTGGACACCCATAAACAATTATTATACTCTGGGGTCTTTTCAGACCCCAGAGTATAATAATCGGGGACCCGGGGGGAGAAAAACATAAAAAAAACTACTGTTACTTACTAGAGATGAGCGAACACTAAAATGTTCGAGGTTCGAAATTCGAATCGAACAGCCGCTCACTGTTCGTGTGTTTGAACGGGTTTCGAACCCCATTATAGTCTATGGGGAACATATACTCGTTAAGGGGGAAACCCAAATCCGTGTCTGGAGGGTCACCAAGTCCACTATGACACCACAGGAAATGATGCCAACACCTCTGGAATGACACTGGGACAGCAGGAGAAGCATGTCTGGGGGCATCTAACACACCAAAGACCCTCTATTACCCCAACATCACAGCCTAACAACTACACACTTTACACACTCAATACCACCTCTCTGACAGTAGGAAAACACCTTGAAACATGTGTATTTGGCACGTGCAGTGAGGAGAGCTTGTCACCAGCAGTGAATTTGGCCCTTGTAGTAAGTTGAGGTTGGCACCAACATTTGTTTTGAAAATCAGGGTGGATTGAGCCTCTAACCAGCAGAGTTTGGGCAAATTCATGGTGGAGGGAGCCTCTAAAAACCCCAGTTTGGACCAATTCATGGTGGAGGGAGCCTCTAAAAACCCCAGTTTGGACCAATTCATGGTGGAGGGAGCCTCTAAAAAACCCAGTTTGGACCAATTCATGGTGGAGGGAGCCTCTAAACAGCCCAGTTTGGACCAGTTCATGGTGGAGGGAGCCTCTAAACAGCCCAGTTTGGGCAAATTCATGGTGGAGGGAGCCTCTAAACAGCCCAGTTTGGACCAATTCATGGTGGAGGGAGCCTCTAACCAGCCCAGTTTGGGCAAATTCATGGTGGAGGGAGCCTCTAAAAACCCCCGTTTGGACCAATTCATGGTGGAGGGAGCCTCTAAACAGCCCAGTTTGGGCAAATTCATGGTGGAGGGAGCCTCTAACCAGCCCAGTTTGGACCAATTCATGGTGGAGGGAGCCTCTAAAAACCCCAGTTTGGACCAATTCATGGTGGAGGGAGCCTCTAAAAACCCCAGTTTGGACCAATTCATGCTGGAGGGAGCCTCTAAACAGCCCAGTTTGGGCAAATTCATGGTGGAGGGAGCCTCTAAAAACCCCAGTTTGGACCAATTCATGGTGGAGGGAGCCTCTAAAAACCCCAATTTGGACCAATTCATGGTGGAGGGAGCCTCTAAACAGCCCAGTTTGGGCAAATTCATGGTGGAGGGAGCCTCTAAAAACCCCAGTTTGGACCAATTCATGGTGGAGGGAGCCTCTAAAAACCCCAGTTTGGACCAATTCATGGTGGAGGGAGCCTCTAAAAAACCCAGTTTGGACCAATTCATGGTGGAGGGAGCCTCTAAACAGCCCAGTTTGGGCAAATTCATGGTGGAGGGAGCCTCTAAAAACCCCAGTTTGGACCAATTCATGGTGGAGGGAGCCTCTAAAAACCCCAGTTTGGACCAATTCATGGTGGAGGGAGCCTCTAAAAACCCCAGTTTGGACCAATTCATGGTGGAGGGAGCCTCTAAAAAAACCCAGTTTGGACCAATTCATGGTGGAGGGAGCCTCTAACCAGCCCAGTTTGGACCAATTCATGGTGGAGGGAGCCTCTAAAAACCCCAGTTTGGACCAATTCATGGTGGAGGGAGCCTCTAAACAGCCCAGTTTGGACCAATTCATGGTGGAGGGAGCCTCTAAAAACCCCAATTTGGACCAATTCATGGTGGAGGGAGCCTCTAACCAGCCCAGTTTGGACCAATTCATGGTGGAGGGAGCCTCTAACCAGCCCAGTTTGGGCAAATTCATGGTGGAGGGAGTCTCTAAAAACCCCAATTTGGACCAATTCATGGTGGAGGGAGCCTCTAAACAGCCCAGTTAGGGCAAATTCATGGTGGAGGGAGCCTCTAAAAACCCCAGTTTGGACCAATTCATGGTGGAGGGAGCCTCTAAAAAACCCAGTTTGGACCAATTCATGGTGGAGGGAGCCTCTAACCAGCCCAGTTTGGACCAATTCATGGTGGAGGGAGCCTCTAAAAACCCCAGTTTGGACCAATTCATGGTGGAGGGAGCCTCTAAACAGCCCAGTTTGGACCAATTCATGGTGGAGGGAGCCTCTAAAAATCCCAATTTGGACCAATTCATGGTGGAGGGAGCCTCTAACCAGCCCAGTTTGGACCAATTCATGGTGGAGGGAGCCTCTAACCAGCCCAGTTTGGGCAAATTCATGGTGGAGGGAGCCTCTAAAAACCCCAATTTGGACCAATTCATGGTGGAGGAAGCCTCTAAACAGCCCAGTTTGGGCAAATTCATGGTGGAGGGAGCCTCTAAAAACCCCAGTTTGGACCAATTCATGGTGGAGGGAGCCTCTAAAAAACCCAGTTTGGACCAATTCATGGTGGAGGGAGCCTCTAACCAGCCCAGTTTGGACCAATTCATGGTGGAGGGAGCCTCTAAAAACCCCAGTTTGGACCAATTCATGGTGGAGGGAGCCTCTAAACAGCCCAGTTTGGACCAATTCATGGTGGAGGGAGCCTCTAAAAACCCCAATTTGGACCAATTCATGGTGGAGGGAGCCTCTAACCAGCCCAGTTTGGACCAATTCATGGTGGAGGGAGCCTCTAACCAGCCCAGTTTGGGCAAATTCATGGTGGAGGGAGCCTCTAAAAACCCCAATTTGGACCAATTCATGGTGGAGGGAGCCTCTAAACAGCCCAGTTTGGGCAAATTCATGGTGGAGGGAGCCTCTAAAAACCCCAGTTTGGACCAATTCATGGTGGAGGGAGCCTCTAAAAACCCCAGTTTGGACCAATTCATGGTGGAGGGAGCCTCTAAAAAACCCAGTTTGGACCAATTCATGGTGGAGGGAGCCTCTAAACAGCCCAGTTTGGGCAAATTCATGGTGGAGGGAGCCTCTAAAAACCCCAGTTTGGACCAATTCATGGTGGAGGGAGCCTCTAAAAACCCCAGTTTGGACCAATTCATGGTGGAGGGAGCCTCTAAAAACCCCAGTTTGGACCAATTCATGGTGGAGGGAGCCTCTAAAAAACCCAGTTTGGACCAATTCATGGTGGAGGGAGCCTCTAACCAGCCCAGTTTGGACCAATTCATGGTGGAGGGAGCCTCTAAACAGCCCAGTTTGGGCAAATTCATGGTGGAGGGAGCCTCTAACCAGCCCAGTTTGGACCAATTCATGGTGGAGGGAGCCTCTAAAAACCCCAGTTTGGACCAATTCATGGTGGAGGGAGCCTCTAAAAACCCCAGTTTGGACCAATTCATGGTGGAGGGAGCCTCTAAAAACCCCAGTTTGGACCAATTCATGGTGGAGGGAGCCTCTAAAAACCCCAATTTGGACCAATTCATGGTGGAGGGAGCCTCTAAACAGCCCAGTTTGGGCAAATTCATGGTGGAGGGAGCCTCTAAAAACCCCAGTTTGGACCAATTCATGGTGGAGGGAGCCTCTAAAAACCCCAGTTTGGACCAATTCATGGTGGAGGGAGCCTCTAAAAACCCCAGTTTGGACCAATTCATGCTGGAGGGAGCCTCTAAACAGCCCAGTTTGGGCAAATTCATGGTGGAGGGAGCCTCTAAAAACCCCAGTTTGGACCAATTCATGGTGGAGGGAGCCTCTAAAAACCCCAATTTGGACCAATTCATGGTGGAGGGAGCCTCTAAACAGCCCAGTTTGGGCAAATTCATGGTGGAGGGAGCCTCTAAAAACCCCAGTTTGGACCAATTCATGGTGGAGGGAGCCTCTAAAAAACCCAGTTTGGACCAATTCATGGTGGAGGGAGCCTCTAAACAGCCCAGTTTGGACCAATTCATGGTGGAGGGAGCCTCTAAAAACCCCAGTTTGGACCAATTCATGGTGGAGGGAGCCTCTAAAAACCCCAATTTGGACCAATTCATGGTGGAGGGAGCCTCTAAACAGCCCAGTTTGGGCAAATTCATGGTGGAGGGAGCCTCTAAAAACCCCAGTTTGGACCAATTCATGGTGGAGGGAGCCTCTAAAAACCCCAGTTTGGACCAATTCATGGTGGAGGGAGCCTCTAAAAAACCCAGTTTGGACCAATTCATGGTGGAGGGAGCCTCTAAACAGCCCAGTTTGGGCAAATTCATGGTGGAGCCTCTAAAAACCCCAGTTTGGACCAATTCATGCTGGAGGGAGCCTCTAAACAGCCCAGTTTGGGCAAATTCATGGTGGAGGGAGCCTCTAAAAACCCCAGTTTGGACCAATTCATGGTGGAGGGAGCCTCTAAAAACCCCAATTTGGACCAATTCATGGTGGAGGGAGCCTCTAAACAGCCCAGTTTGGGCAAATTCATGGTGGAGGGAGCCTCTAAAAACCCCAGTTTGGACCAATTCATGGTGGAGGGAGCCTCTAAAAACCCCAGTTTGGACCAATTCATGGTGGAGGGAGCCTCTAAAAAACCCAGTTTGGACCAATTCATGGTGGAGGGAGCCTCTAAAAACCCCAGTTTGGACCAATTCATGGTGGAGGGAGCCTCTAAAAACCCCAGTTTGGACCAATTCATGGTGGAGGGAGCCTCTAAAAACCCCAATTTGGACCAATTCATGGTGGAGGGAGCCTCTAAACAGCCCAGTTTGGGCAAATTCATGGTGGAGGGAGCCTCTAAAAACCCCAGTTTGGACCAATTCATGGTGGAGGGAGCCTCTAAAAACCCCAGTTTGGACCAATTCATGGTGGAGGGAGCCTCTAAAAAACCCAGTTTGGACCAATTCATGGTGGAGGGAGCCTCTAAACAGCCCAGTTTGGGCAAATTCATGGTGGAGCCTCTAAAAACCCCAGTTTGGACCAATTCATGGTGGAGGGAGCCTCTAAAAACCCCAGTTTGGACCAATTCATGGTGGAGGGAGCCTCTAACCAGCCCAGTTTGGACCAATTCATGGTGGAGGGAGCCTCTAAAAACCCCAGTTTGGACCAATTCATGGTGGAGGGAGCCTCTAAACAGCCCAGTTTGGACCAATTCATGGTGGAGGGAGCCTCTAAAAACCCCAATTTGGACCAATTCATGGTGGAGGGAGCCTCTAACCAGCCCAGTTTGGACCAATTCATGGTGGAGGGAGCCTCTAACCAGCCCAGTTTGGGCAAATTCATGGTGGAGGGAGCCTCTAAAAACCCCAATTTGGACCAATTCATGGTGGAGGGAGCCTCTAACCAGCCCAGTTTGGGCAAATTCATGGTGGAGGGAGCCTCTAACCAGCAGAGTTGTGGGAAAGCAGGGTGGAGGGAGCCTCTAACCAGCAGAGTTGGTGGAAATCAGGGTGGAGGGAGCCTCTAACCAGCAGAGTTGGGGGAAATCATGTTGGAGGGAGCCTAGTATTAGCAGAATTGTGCAACGCTTATGGTGGATGAGTATGAGGATGCGGAGGAATTGGAGAGGTTGAGTACAGACATGGAGTTTCATGTTGGGGTGCTTTACACAGGTGGGCACAAAAATGAAGGCTCTATCCAGTGGTGGTTCATTTTTATCAAAGTGAGCCGGTCGGCACTCTCAGCTGACAGACGGGTGCGCTTGTCAGTGATGATGCCACCGGCTGCACTGAACACCCTCTCAGATAGGACGCTGGCGGCAGGACAGGACAGCACCTCCAAGGCATATAGGGCAAGTTCAAGCCACAGGTCCAACTTCGACACCCAATACGTGTAGGGCGCAGAGGGGTCGGAGAGGACAGGGCTGTGGTCGGAAAGGTATTCCCGCAACATGCGCCTATACTTCTCACGCCTGGTGACACTAGGACCCTCTGTGGCGGCACTTTGGCGAGGGGGTGCCATCAAGGTGTCCCAGACCTTAGACAGTGTGCCCCTCGTTTGTGTGGACCGGTGAGAACTTGGTCGCCTACTGGAGGAACTGTCCTCCCTGCCGCCAACGTCACATGCTGGAAACATCTCCATCATATTCTGCACCAATTGCCTGTGGCAAGCATTGATGCGATTGGCCCTCCCCTCTACCGGAATAAAAGACGAGATGTTGTTTTTATACCGGGGGTCAAGGATAGCAAAGATCCAGTACTGGTTGTCCTCCATGATTTTGACAATACGCTTGTCGGTTGTAAAGCACCCCAACATGAACTCAGCCATGTCTGCCACAGTGTTAGTTGGCATGACTCCTCTGGCCCCACCGGAAAGTTCAATCTCCATTTCCTCCTCATCCTCCATGTCTACCCATCCGCGCTGCAACAATGGGACGATTCGAAGTTGCCCGGAAGCCTCCTGTATCACCATCACATCATCGGACAACTCTTCTTCCTCCTCCTCCTCCTCCTCCTCCTCCTCCTCCTCCATTAAACGCGATGAAGCGGACAGATGTGTGGACCTACTCTCCAGCTGTGACGGATCGGATGCTATCCCTGACTCCTCTGTGTGATCTGAGTTATCCCTGATGTCAATCAGGGATTCTCTCAGAACACACAAGAGCGGGATTGTAAGGCTCACCATCGCATCCTCAGAGCTCACCCTCCTTGTGGACTCCTCAAACACCCGTAGGATGTCACAAAGGTCTCTCATCCATGGCCACTCATGGATGAGAAACTGAGGCAGCTGACTTTGTGGCACCCTAGGGTTTTGTAGCTGGTATTCCATCAAAGGTCTCTGCTGCTCAACCACTCTATTCAACATCTGAAACGTTGAGTTCCAGCGTGTGGGGACGTCGCACAAAAGCCGGTGTTGTGGCACATGCAGGCGTTGCTGGAGAGATTTTAAGCTAGCAGCGGCTACTGTCGACTTGCGAAAGTGGGCGCACATGCGCCGCACTTTCACCAGTAGCTCTGGAACATTGGGGTAGCTCTTTAGGAAACGTTGCACCACTAGGTTGAAGACGTGGGCCAGGCATGGAACATGTTGGAGTCCGGCAAGCTCCAGAGCTGCTACCAGGTTCCGGCCGTTATCACAAACGACCATGCCTGGGCCCAGGTGCAGCGGCTCAAACCATATTGCCGTCTCATCGAGGAGGGCATCCCTCACCTCGGAGGCAGTGTGCTGTCTGTCCCCCAAGCTGATCAGCTTCAGCACAGCCTGCTGACGTCTACCAACGCCAGTGCTGCAACGTTTCCAACTCGTAGCTAGGGTCAATCTAACAGCGGAGGAGGAGGCGGTGGCGGAGGAGGAGGCGGTGGCGGAGGAGGAGGCGGTAGAGGAGGAGGAGGAGGGGGGTGTTCTTCTCGTGTCCCTGCCAGGAATGTTAGGCGGGGAGACGAGGTACACCGGGCCAGTTTGGGAAGCAGTCCCAGCCTCAACTACATTCACCCAGTCAGTGAAATGTAGCGTCCCTGTCCGCATGCACTTGTCCACGCGTCGGTGGTCAAGTGGACCTTTGTGCAAAGCGCGGAACTAAGGGCCCGCCTGATGTTGAGTGACACGTGCTGGTGCAAGGCGGGGACGGCACACCGGGAGAAGTAGTGACGGCTAGGGACGGCATAGCGAGGTGCCGCAGTTGCCATCAGGTCCAGGAAGGCGGGAGTTTCAACAAGCCGGAACGCCAACATCTCCTGGGCCAGCAGTTTAGCGATGTTGGCGTTCAAGGCTTGCGCGTGTGGGTGGTTAGCAGTGTATTTCTGCCGCCGCTCCAATGTCTGAGAGATGGTGGGTTGTTGTAAAGAAGCGCCTGATGGTGCCTTTGATGGTGCAGGAGAAGGAGATAAGACAGGAACAGGGGAGGATGAGGGAGAAGTCAACAAAGTGGCGGAGGCAGATGAAGTGGTGTCCTGGCTCGTCCTCTGGAGTGCATCGCCAGCACAGTCAGCAGTGGCAGTGGCAGAGGCAGTGGCAGAGGCAGTGGCAGTGGCGTGAACGGCAGGCGGCCTTTGTCCTGCCGTTGCTGCCTGCCACTGATTCCGATTCCAAATGACGGCGCATTGAAGTGGTGGACAGGTTGCTCTTCTCAGAGCCCCTAATCAATTTCGAGAGGCAAATTGTGCAGACAACACTATATCTGTCCTCGGCGCATTCCTTGAAAAAACTCCACACCTTCGAGAAACGTGCCCTCGAGGTGGGAGTTTTTCGGGGCTGGGTACGAACTGGAACATCTTGGGAGATTCCGGGTGTGGCCTGGCTTCGCCTAAGCTGCTGACCTCTGCCTCTGCCTCTAGCTACCCTTTTTGGTGCTGCACTTGCCTCAACATCCACACTACTTTCCCCGCTTGACATCCCCCCTGTCCAGGTCGGGTCAGTGTCCTCATCATCCACCACTTCCTCTTCCAACTCCTGTCTCATCTCCTCCTCCCGCACAATGCGCCGGTCAACTGGATGCCCTGACGGCAACTGCGTCACATCATCGTCGATGAGGGTGGGTTGCTGGTCATCCACCACCAAATCGAACGGAGATGGAGGAGACTCTAGTGTTTGAGCATCTGGACACAGATGGTCCTCTGTTAGGTTCGTGGAATCGTGACGTGGAGAGGCAGGTTGAGGGACAATGAAAGGAGCGGAGAACAGCTCTGGGGAGCAGGGACAGTTGGGGTTATTGTTCTGTGAAGCTTGGGAATTTTGGGAGGAAGGAGGACAAGACTGTTGGGTAATAGGAGGAGAGGAGGCAGAGTCTGACTGGCTGCTGGACAATGTGCTGTAAGCGTTCTCTGACAGCCATTGCAAGACCTGTTCCTGGTTCTCGGGCCTACTAAGGTTTGTACCCTGCAGTTTAGTTAATGTGGCAAGCAACCCTGGCACTGTGGAGTGGCGCAATGCTTGCTGCCCCACAGGAGTAGGCACGGGACGCCCTGTGGCTTCACTGCTACCTTGCTCCCCAGAACCATTCCCCCGACCTCGCCCACGGCCTCGTCCACGTCCCTTTCCGGGAGCCTTGCGCATTTTGAATTCCCAGTTAGAAATTGGCACTATATACCAGTAGCAAAAATTGTGGGTGCACGTAACCCCAATATATTCTTTGAATTCCCAGTCAGACAATGGCACTATATACCAGTAGCAAGAAATGAGGGTATTTATAACCCCAATATATTCTTTGAATTACCAGTCAGAAACTGGCACTATATGGCAGTAGCAAGAAATGAGGGTATTTATAACCCCAATATATTCTTTGAATTCCCAGTCAGACAATGGCACTGTATACCAGTAGTAAAAATTGTGGGTGCACGTAACCCCAATATATTCTTTGAATTACCAGTCAGAAACTGGCACTATATGGCAGTAGCAAGAAATGAGGGTATTTATAACCCCAATATATTCTTTGAATTCCCAGTCAGAAACTGGCACTATATGGCAGTAGCAAGAAATGAGGGTATTTATAACCCCAATATATTCTTTGAATTCCCAGTCAGACAATGGCACTGTATACCAGTAGTAAAAATTGTGGGTGCACGTAACCCCAATATATTCTTTGAATTACCAGTCAGAAACTGGCACTATATGGCAGTAGCAAGAAATGAGGGTATTTGTAACCCCAATATATTCTTTGAATTCCCAGTCAGAAACTGGCACTGTATACCAGTAGTAAAAATTGTGGGTGCACGTAACCCCAATATATTCTTTGAATTCCCAGTCAGACAATGGCACTATATACCAGTAGCAAGAAATGAGGGTATTTATAACCCCAATATATTCTTTGAATTACCAGTCAGAAACTGGCACTATATGGCAGTAGCAAGAAATGAGGGTATTTGTAACCCCAATATATTCTTTGAATTCCCAGTCAGAAACTGGCACTGTATACCAGTAGTAAAAATTGTGGGTGCACGTAACCCCAATATATTCTTTGAATTACCAGTCAGAAACTGGCACTATATGGCAGTAGCAAGAAATGAGGGTATTTGTAACCCCAATATATTCTTTGAATTCCCAGTCAGAAACTGGCACTGTATACCAGTAGTAAAAATTGTGGGTGCACGTAACCCCAATATATTCTTTGAATTACCAGTCAGAAACTGGCACTATATGGCAGTAGCAAGAAATGAGGGTATTTGTAACCCCAATATATTCTTTGAATTCCCAGTCAGAAACTGGCACTGTATACCAGTAGTAAAAATTGTGGGTGCACGTAACCCCAATATATTCTTTGAATTCCCAGTCAGACAATGGCACTATATACCAGTAGCAAGAAATGAGGGTATTTATAACCCCAATATATTCTTTGAATTCCCAGTCAGACAATGGCACTGTATACCAGTAGTAAAAATTGTGGGTGCACGTAACCCCAATATATTCTTTGAATTCCCAGTCAGAAACTGGCACTATATGGCAGTAGCAAGAAATGAGGGTATTTATAACCCCAATATATTCTTTGAATTCCCAGTCAGACAATGGCACTGTATACCAGTAGTAAAAATTGTGGGTGCACGTAACCCCAATATATTCTTTGAATTACCAGTCAGAAACTGGCACTATATGGCAGTAGCAAGAAATGAGGGTATTTGTAACCCCAATATATTCTTTGAATTCCCAGTCAGAAACTGGCACTGTATACCAGTAGTAAAAATTGTGGGTGCACGTAACCCCAATATATTCTTTGAATTCCCAGTCAGACAATGGCACTATATACCAGTAGCAAGAAATGAGGGTATTTATAACCCCAATATATTCTTTGAATTACCAGTCAGAAACTGGCACTATATGGCAGTAGCAAGAAATGAGGGTATTTATAACCCCAATATATTCTTTGAATTCCCAGTCAGAAACTGGCACTGTATACCAGTAGTAAAAATTGTGGGTGCACGTAACCCCAATATATTCTTTGAATTCCCAGTCAGACAATGGCACTATATGGCAGTAGCAAAAATAGTGGGTGTATATAGCCCCAATTCTATTGCTAGGGGACTTGCAGGGTATTTCTGGGGTGAAGGTGGGGGGGCACACCGTTGGAACGGGTATCGGGGGTATATATCGGGTATACGGGAATACACTGACAGTGTATTCCATTCAGGATCCTGGGAAAGCTGGGTTGCGGCGATTGAGCCCGTCAGTGCCACGTTACACTGACAAGCTTCTCCCTGGAATTTAGCTCTTACAAGAGCTGTTGTGGTTGTCTTCTCCTTCCTATCCTAGCCTGTCCCTGCCTACCCAGAATCTAAGCCCTAGCTAGCTGGACGGAAACCTCCGTCCTCGGTGAATTGCAAGCTCAGAATGACGCGAACCTGGGCGGCGCTGTTCTTTTAAATTAGAGGTCACATGTTTTCGGCAGCCAATGGGTTTTGCCTACTTTTCTCAATGTCACCGGTGTCGTAGTTCCTGTCCCACCTACCCTGCGCTGTTATTGGAGCAAAAAAGGCGCCAGGGAAGGTGGGAGGGGAATCGAGTAATGGCGCACTTTACCACGCGGTGTTCGATTCGATTCGAACATGCCGAACAGCCTAATATCCGATCGAACATGAGTTCGATAGAACACTGTTCGCTCATCTCTAGTAAGTAACATGTTTTTTATGTTTCTTACCTCTCCTGGTACGCCAATCATTATACTCGGGGGTCCAAAAAGACCCCCGAGTATAATAATAGCAGTGGTAGCGGCTGTCACCGGGCCCCCAATGTCCCGGGCCCTGTGGCAGCTGCCTCCGCTGCTATGGCGGTAGTTACGCCACTGCTCCAAACTCAAAGGGACATCTGCCTGGGAAAATTCTAGATCAGCTGTAATCTCTGGAAGAATGTGGCAGCAAGTGTTCCGTTTTGCTGCAGCACTACCACAGGGGAAAAGAAGCATTACAAGTTGCCATTTGGAATCAATGGGCTATCTGTGTAAAGTATGGCAATGCTGGGTCCTTCAGTGGCTCTCTACTCTGACTCCTCTGATGGTCTTGAATGAGGCTTCCCCCCCCCCCCTTAACTGATTATTCACTAATGAGTTATATGCAGTGTTGGACGAAGGATCCTTAGACCCAGCAGATAAAATAATTTTGGGGCCCACCCACCTGAAATCTCTAAGTAATATACCATAGTTCCTTTCAAACATAGGAATCCTCTGTTAGGCCATTACTGGGTAAGAGACTGGGCACACTGGAGGATCCTCTGATACTCTGGTGGACCAGTCTGGCACTGGGTATGTGTATACCTAGGTCATATAGTGGTGGCTTATTTTAGGATAAGCCAATTCTATGATTAGTGAGCACCTGACCTCTAAGACCCCCAGATATCCTAAGACTGAAGTGCTGTGGTCCTTTCCCTGTGCAGCAGTGCTTTTGCCCTCTTAGCTGTGGTGGGAACTCTAGGTGGCCCCATTAATTTGATTGGGGCCATACTGCAGATTGTCTGTGCAGCGAAAAGATGGGGCATCAGTGTACAGGAAAAAAAACTGTGAGGAAGTTCTAAATCAGAATTGCAGATCCTTCATTTTCATGATCCACAGGGGTCTCAGAGGACAGACCCCATTTATTGATAACCAGGCACTTTCTTGTAGTACAGGTACAAGTATAAGACATGTCTAAACCAATCTAACTTGACATCTTTCTAAACATACTCGGTTAACTAGTAAAGAAGGGAACCCACCAGCAATGACGCACATATGAATTACAGGCTGTATATAGTCGGAGACCAGAGAGGGTACAACTAACCACAGGAGGTGTCTTAGGTCCACCACGAAATGTCAGCAAAGTAGTGTGGGTGAGGAAACATGTCTTTAATGTCCTGCACATACACTCATGGAGTTATGGGACTTGGTACTTTTAACAAGAAATCTGAATGTGCCCTAGATCTGCAGGTATTTAATATATGGCTGATCTCTGATGTTTTGTCGTAAATCCAAAGATTTAGAAATTTCTTTGATATTTGCACCCTGGAATCTTGAAGTTAGCTGCTTTTTTCCCAGCATACCAATGGTGTTTTCCTGCTCAGGCTGCGCACACTGCTTAGTCTGTACTATCTAACAGCTTCCCTTTGATGGCTCTATTTCTGCAACCTGATGATTAGTTTCCTGCGGGTGTCAGTCCTAATATCTGTAATTTTGTGGCTGTTTGCATTTTATTTTTTTTTGCTGTAATTAACTCTTTAATGTTCAAAGACAGTCTTACCTTGTTTTCCCGAGACATAGAGGGTGGTCCTCTCCCTCCAGAGGAGTGCAGACATATGCACTGCTTTTAGCAGGACTTCTTGGGAAAGGAAGCTGGCAGTGGTCTTCAGGTGCCTGAGGTTTTGAAGGGAGGTATGACCTGGTTAGTGGTGGGCATCATGGAGCCAAGACAAACAGTTATTAGCTGAAGGTTCCCAAGCTTTGTCTTCAGTCTTCACCTTTACAAAACCTATGCATGGCTGAAACCTCACGTTGTGGAAACGCAGCTTTTTTTTTTGTTACAGATTTTACTGTATTTTTTTGAGCCAAAGCCAGGGGTGGGTTGAGCAGAAGGGAGAAGTATAAGAGTTTCCTACACATTTCCTATTCCCTTTGTAACTACTACTAGGTTTGCCAAAAAAAAAAAAAAAACCGCAGTAAAATCATCTGCAACAAAAAAGCTGCATTTCCGCAATGTGGGGCCTTAGCCGTAATCTCAAGATATTAAAGGGGCATGCAAAGATTTTTATACTGCTGACCGATTCTTAGCATAGGCCAATATCAGATTAGTGGAGGTCTGACTCTCAGCATTCCCACTGATGGTCATGACCCTTGGGCAAACCCTGCCACCCATGCTTCATAATTAAGGAGTCAGCTTAATTAGTCACATGTTTTTATGGTGGCTCACTAACATTGTGCAACACCTAGCACATCTTCTGTACAATCTATGGTACTGTGTATGGTATACAGCAAAGAGGCCCAAGCACCATGGTCCCTTCTATCAGTTGTCCATCAGGGGTATTAGAAATTACACCCCCCACCAATCTGTTATTGATTATCTTAAGGATTATCCATCAACATAAAAAGACAGGAAAGGGGGTAAATTGCTGTAACTGCTGGGACCACCACCAATCACAAAACCAGGGCTGATTGACCAGAGGTGGTGCTGGGAAAATAGCGACTCCGCTCCATTCAAGACAAAGGGACTGCCGGACCTAGCTGAACTACAGTGTTCAGTTATCCCTGCAGGTGGCCATGCACATTTCCAATCACTATCTCTGTTCAAACTGGAGTCAAAACAACCCGTTTCTCATGATCTTTTGAGGTTCAAGTGGTCTGACCCCACCGATCAGCAAGGTACCCCCTAAACTGTGGATACCAGAACACCCCTTTACTAAGTAGGAATGTGGCCTGGTGTCCACCTTTAACTCCATTACTTTTACTGATCTACAGCTCCAACTACAAAGACTTAGCGCCACATTTATCAATATATTAGTATCTGCAATACCAAGCACTATGCCTGGTAAGGTAAGAGGCCACAAGGCTCGTTCAAATGCTGAAACCTCTACAAAGATCTGATCAGTGAGGGTGCCAGAGAGACTGAAGAATTCAGACAAGTTCTGCAGCCTCTTCACTTCTCAACAAGAATAGCGGCATACACTGTATAGAGGCTTCACTTGATGTTGCAGCTCAGTCCCATTTAAGTGAACACAAACCACTTGGTGAATGAACACATGAACAAATGTGGTTCTGCTACTGCAGTCAGCAGGTCTGTGGGGTTTCTGCGAGTCCAATCACCGCTGATCTGATAGTGCTGACCTATACTAAGATATACTAAGGTCATCATTAACACTCAAGTCCCGAATAACCCCTGAATGTATAAATACTATGATGTAATCTCCTAAACTCCCTCTAGTGGGGGTTGGAAGAACCCAGAATTTTATCTGAATTATCAGAATTTTATAATATTTGTGGATTTGGAGCTCTTTATCAAAAAAAACATAGCTCTGACTGCTAAAAAGAGATATTAAGAAAATGATTCCAAACAGATTTTTTTATTAGCTATATTGGGGGATACATGGTTCTATAGGATTATATACATTGAGGGGAATTTATGAACCCATCTACATCAGTTTTCTAGCATAGATGGGAGTAATTTCAGTATATCTTTAGCACATGGCCCTTTCTGGCACCAAAGATATGCCACATTGTACATTCTGCACCTTGCTCACTACATTTTGCAAAAGTTAGCGAAGAGTAAGGCATGCTGGTTTGGGGACACCTGGGGCTGACAAATTTCTTTTAACTCACACCAGAAAGCTAATGTGAGTTATACATTAAATTTATGCCAGTTCAGAACTGGTGTAGATTTCCACTGTAGCACATGCAAGTGTCCCTGATGTATTAAGAGGCCGGCCTCTTAAAGGGGTTTTCCAAGATTTAAACATTTTTTATATTGATGACCTATCAAGGATAGGATACGTCATTGGTATCAGATCAGTCGGGGTCCGAAACCCAATTTCCTGCCAGAATCCGTATAGTAAGTAAATGGCCGGAAGCAGCTCTGCTCAAGTGTTTGGTATTGGGGCTGAAGTTCCAGGCACCACCGCTGTAGTGTAGGGAGATTACACTGTAGTGCTGGCATATGGAAGTGCAGCTCTGCTCCCCTTTACCTGAATAGAAGCAAGGCTGCTGCTACTTAGTGGTTAGGTCATCAGTATGAATAATGTGTAGAGTCTAGACAATCTCATTAATCATTCAAGAGTGATATACGCCAGTCAGGAACTTTATTAGGCTTGGCATATGATAAGCCAGTCTTAATGTATTTCCTGCATTGACTTTACAGCACAGCGTTCCTAATGATGTGACCGGCTGATAACAACAGCTTGTGCCAGCTGAGTGCCCACCCTGTGTATACCAGTAGTATATCCAGTACCATTCCCTGTAGAACTATCTCAGCTACTGCTCCTAATTATTTCTAATGGTAGTTACAGAAAGAGATCCAAGTCCAGAAGCTTCATATATTCTGTAAACCATTAAATCTAAACCTTACAAGCCACAACCCAGCAGTATCATGCCAAGTGTTCATATGACATATATAGCTGAGCTGGGATGCCAGTCTTAGACATATAATTTTTTGTAAATGTACTATCCCTGTATCCCACGCTGCTCCGTGTCCCCCTCACCGGCACCATGGGATCATCTAATCATGGCTGTCCCAGCCACTGTAGAAAGACCAAAGGACCTTCTAAGATGAAAATACTTGAACAGGCACTAAAAATTAACATATTTCCATCCCTTTTCCATGTACCTTCATATTAAAGATATGTAAAAATCCAGTGACAACTCCAAAGGGCACTGTAATGGCTACCACTAATGGTTGTTACCCAGTATTTGCTATAGATAAATGAGATGAAGATATCTCAGAAACATCTGCATAGTGTAAAGTATAGTATAACCCTAACAAAAATCCAGACACTGCCAAACCAAAGGAGCTTCCGGGTCCAGTCATATAGAAGGTTCTTATGACTCAATGGGATGAAACCTTTCTGGACGTCTGTTATGGTGACCATACCCAGTAGACTGAGAGAAGTCGGACCTATGGTATTCAAGAGACATCACCTTCATAGTGCTTTACAATAAAACCTGAAAATAAACAATGAAAATGGTATTGCCGAGTATTAGGTAGCTGTGAAAGGGCAATATTCAGTACTTGTGAGGCCAAGGGGTCCCGTTTTAATTTTGCAGTGGAGTTGCCTTTCTTAGCGTATGCCCTGATATATACATACATTAAGTCTCCCTGTGGCTACAGAGCCCTTAGAAGGTCTGAGGTAGCCTGAGACACACCCTCTACCTCATCATTGGCTCAGGCAGCTGCTCTGTTCCGCCTCCTGTAACTCTGCCTCCTCTGATTGGCTGCAGTGTATAAAGATAAGTCTATCACAGGCTAAGCAGGATGTTCATGCATGGAGAGTGTCTGGATGAGGAGCTGATGGGGTCATTTTAAGTAAGCAACATACCTCTCGCGTCTAATGGTCTAGCTGTTGGCGATTAACCCATATACATGCACACTTGGCTCAGCTGAGCAGCACATTTCTACTAAACTGGCAAAGGGAGAAAGTCACTGCCAGACACCTGGCTAATCCCAGTCCTTAACTGCCTGATTCTGCAGATTTTGTCAGAGATTCAGAATCCCCCCCTACACATCAGACAGTCTGCAAATCCTGTCAAAATTGTTGGCTTTAAGGCTGGGGCTCCATGGGCTGTAAAGGTCTTGATTTGAAAGCGGCGGAAACGCTGCTGGAAAAATCGCAATGTTTTACAGTAACTGCAAAGTGGATGGGATTCTTATGAATCACATGCCCACTTTGCGGTAAACACTAAGAAAGGCAACTCAGGCACGGTTTTAGGAAAACACAGCATGTCAATTATATCTACGGAAACACCGGTGGCTTACCTGTAGATATAACAGAAAGTCCGCGGAGGAAAACTCTGTGAACTTTCTATTTAAAGCGCTGCGGGAAGAACTGCAATGTGTTCCCACCACGTTTTTTCCCGCAGTGGCTTTATAGCTGCAGGTCGTCCCGTGGGGCCTTAGCCTAAAGGAGCTTTCTGAGACTGAGGCTTAGTTCACACGGGAGGCGTATGGGCAGATTTTGACTATATTCCGACACGGGAAGCCACGTCAGAATATGGCCAAAATCCTCCTGCTGCGACTTCCAAATGAATGAGCCTAGTCCGGAGCATGCTGCCATGAGGTCGACTCCACGGCTGATTCAGCCACGCATTCCGCCTGAAGAAAGGGCAGCTCACTTCTTTTTTCCACTAGTGGCAACATGCCGCTAACGGAAAAAAGAACGCTAGCGGTCTCCATAGACCACCATTGTGAGGGGGCGGATTATGACGTGGATTCCGTGTCATAATCCGTCCCCTCTGTGCCCGTGTGAACGGGTCCTTAGATATTGATCAATCATCCTTAGATTAGATCATCAATCTGTGATAAACAGGGGTCCAGAGGCTGCTGAGTTCAGGTGAGTACTGCGGCCTCTTCACTGAAGACCAAGCATGACGTGGGGGGCTTTGTTTAGTATTGCAGGTCAGCACCATTTATTTGAATGGGACTGAGCAGCTGATGTATCATGTGTCCGATGAACATGACACTATTGGCACATGTAAGAGGCCGCAGAACTTATTAGTGTCCCAGATCTCAGCCCCTTCCAACTAGAAATTGATTACCTATCCTAAGGAAAGACCCTTTAAACAATACACCTCCAATGTGTATGGTCAGCTTTAGCTGCTGCCTAGCGCTTGATGGTAATTATGGAATGCTTTAACCAATTCCTGGCACAATTATTTTGGGGCAAAATGAGGGTTAGGGGGTCCCTGGAATAGGAAAACTAATTTCAGAGGGTCCTCCAGGAAATGCAGCTGTGGAATCCCATAATACAATCAACCCCCAAGGTCACACTGAACTTGCAGTTCTGACAGCTCGAGACTCGTACCTTGTCTCTATAATAAACCGCGCCATTAACGTCTGGAATGTTTTCCTTGTTCTACAACTTTTCTGGGCTCTCCTTTTAAAACTGTAATGTCTGTAGGAAACATTGGAAGTTCATTTACATTTACAAGCGCACGGCTATGTCAGAGTTGCCAAAGATTGAGTATAATTTCCACGGATCCTTTACTGGGCACAGGCATGTAGTGAGGTCACACATGGTAGTGGAGGACTAGGGAGGACTCTGGAACCAATATGTGCATAGAGTCGAGCCTCATAGAAGAATGTCACTCGCCAGATGTATGAGCTAGTATGACAGCCATGCTCAGCACCCATACTGCTGTGCCCACCCAATTCCCTACTTGTTAAGTGACAGTTCAGACAAACGTGGTACAAAATATCCATAAAAAATAGATTTTTTTCGTGTCTATTTTGCATCCAAGAGGCCTCCTTTTTCACAGATCACAAAACATTTGACCTTATCAAGGTAACCGTAAAAACGGGAAAAAATAGGACATGACCTATTTTTGATGGTCCTTTAAATGTCAAAAAATCATACATGTGACTATCCCCCTTGCCCCTTTCCTCTTCACACTGTACACTGCTGACTTTAGGTGCAACTCATCTAGCTGTTGCATGCATAAGTACTCTGATGACTCTGCAATAGTAGGCCTCATGACAGATGGACACAACAGGGAATACAGAAACTTAAACTGGGATTTTGTGGACCCAGTGGATTCACCTCAGGATTAATGCTGGGAAGACAAAGGAGATGGTGGTGGACTTTTGCAGCAGATATATGCTCCAAAACCAGTGGACATCCAGGGGACAGGCATTGAGATAGTCAACAGCTATCAGTACCTGGGTGTGCTGGGCTGATCACCTGGAGGTGCTGCATAGAAAGGGCCACAGTAAGCTCTACCTGCTCAGGAGGATCAGGGCATTTGGAGTCCAGAGGACACTTCTTAGGGCCTTTTTCAACTCTGTGGTAGCATCAGCCATCTACTTCGGAGTGGCCTGCTGGGGGAGTAGCATACCAGCATGGGTCAGAAAGTCTTGACAGGCTGGTTAGAAGGGCCAGCTCTGTCCTGGAGAGCCTCCTGACCCAGTATAGGTGGTGGGTGACAGAAGGATACTGTCTGTGGTGAGCTCCATGCTGGAGAACAAATCCCATCCCATGTATGAGGCCGTGATAGCACTGGGCAGTACTGTCAGTGACCGACTGCTTCACCCCAAGTGTGAGAAGGAGTATTATCAGAGGTCCTTCCTCCCAACCGTGGTCAGGCTGTATAATCAACATCGGGCTAAGCGGAGATCACTCCGCACAGAGAACTAAATGATCCTGAATTCTTTCTTTTAGTTTCTATGAATCCTAGTATCTTTCTCTATCTGCTATTCTCGGCTTGTATGTGCTCTTTTCTTGTAATATATTACTGTATTATCCATGCTGCTGTAACACACTGAATTTCCCCATGGTAGGACAATTAAAGGATTATTTTATCTTATCTCCCATTCACAATGCTAGAAATGATCAGACCGTTCCTATATAGTACCAGAAATGCCACTATCTAATGTTAGATATGCCCCACAAATTGAGTACAATAAAGATTACCACTAGCACCAAGTCCCCATTTACAGTAGTAGTACAGATGTATCGGGTGACTGACACAGTGACAGATATGTCCCCATGTGCAGTAGTACTACAGATGTATCGGGTGACTGACAGAGTGACAGATATGTCCCTATGTACAGTAGTATTACAGATGTATCTAGTGACTGATACAGTCACAGAGATTTCCCCATGTAATGTAGTACCACAGATATATCCGGTGACTGACACAGTGACAGATATGTCCGTATGTAATGTAATACCACAGATATATCCGGCGGCTGACAGAATGACAGGGATGTCCCCATATGCAGTAGTAGTACCACAGATGTCTACATTGACAGAGATGCCCCCACATACAACAGATGCACCTATACCAGAAAAATAACTGCTAAACTGTGTACACATCTTATACAGCATGATGTCATCATTACATGTGATGTTATTAGAAGCATGGCATGAGCCCCTAGTGTTACTCTCAGATAGGCAAGCAGTATTGATGGGCTGACCACCGCAACCTGCAAATGCAGTGTAAAGTAACCCGTTTCGTTTACAGCTCCTGGCGGGAGACCTCCCGGTCACATCTGTGGTACTACAATGCAAAGGGGTTCCTGGATCACTGTCTCTGTCACCAGACACATCTGTGTTAGTGCTGTACCTTGGGGATATCTGCCTGTGTGGGAAGGAGGGGAGTGCTTTAGAGCCCCTCAATTCTGCAGGTTACTGCCTGATTCTCACATACTGGAGCTAAAGTATAACTTAGAATATACTAATATAAAGACCTCCCATCATAAGTTTACAAATCTCTTCCGTCTAGCTCGGTGCCAAGTCTGAACAGTCATCTTGTACATTTTAGCGTCAATCATATCCCCAATCTGCTTACTAAGTTACTGCAAATATGTCAGAAAGACATCAATCACTATCAATGTCAATGTCTGAGTGTAGGATCCAGGAACACACACTTGAAATCTGTAAACATTTCCAAAAGTGATTTTAAAGGTGCTGGGGCCATCTAGTGGTCACTTGTCACTAATACAATATTCTGCATGGTCTTCAGTTCCATATGTCGACTTATGAAAGTCCACCACCATCTCCTTGGTCTTCCCAGCATTAGTCCAGAGGTGGTTCCGCTGACACCATTCCACAAAATCCAAAAATGTACTCTTCAGAGCTACAGCCAAGAACCCCCACCTCAAAAAAACTATTCATTCCTCCCCACCAGCTCATTTCCGGTTTACTTCCATATGCTTACCTTTCTTCTGCCCTCCTATTATAGGTCTTCCTGGTTATTCTGCCCCTCTGTATCCATCCCTTGTAAGCAGTCCCATCTCCTGGTTTTAAAGTGGTAGGCATCCCCATAACCAAACTGTATGGGATATCTACAATATAGGTCATAAATATCTGATAGGTGCAGGTCATACTTCTGGAATGTCCCCCCAACCCTTGAACTCCATGGCTGTCATCACTTTCATGTAGGGCAGAAACAGAGACGGAGTTAAAGAAACTGTCGCTCATGCTCACCACCACTGCATTCACCAGACATAATGGCAGTCAGAGGCCTCATATTCTGGAGATGGTGACACCTGCACCTATCACAAACACTGTGGATATGCTATAACTGTCTGTAATGGGAATACCCCTTTAATAATTGACATTGCAAAGCACTGTCCCTTATTGCTGGGGAAAGCATTCAATGCAAAAAAAAAAAAAATGTATCATGTCATGGCAGGGTTTAGCTTTAGGAGGTGCAGCAGTAGTAGTTCCTACTGTGCCCTGGCCCCTAAGGGGGCCCCAAATGACCCTCTACCACATAAAATATACTACTATTCTAAATACCACAAGGTAGGAGGGGCTCGCATTTGGACTTTTCATTCAGTGCATATGATGAGAAAATCTCCAGACATAAGTGCCATTTTGAAGCATAGCCCTACTGCTTGGGGTCTCATGTATACCCTATAGACTGAAGTGAATAGGTTAAATCTGAATCACAATTCACATGTAACTAAACATACAAGCAAGCATATTTGCAATGCTGGGGGTCAATCCAAGTGCTGGGGCATCCACAAATCCTAAAGACAGGGTGCGCAATTTACCTATGATAGCCGATTGGTGGCTGTGGGTCACTATTCAGTCCATAGAAGATACAGACTGTCCTTCGATCACCCAGAACGTGGAGCTCCAGCCCTTGGTACCCCCACCCGCATATCTACTCAGTGTCAGACACAGAGGGTTGTATAGTCCCTATGTCATGCTACTGCAGTTCTGCTCCCACTTATGTAAATGGTATTGATTTTTGGCTCAAGAAATTTTTGCAAAAAAATTGCCATGTGTGAATATACTCAGGGAGAGAAAGTCCTTCAGCTACTTGTGCTTGTTTGGTAAAGGGGAGTCCACATGGGCTGTTGTCTCAGTGGATTCGTGCAGTGGACTTTCCAGTGAATAATCTGATGTGTTGTAGAAGGAAAGTGGCCAGAGGCTGAGCAAATCTCATCCACCTTCTGCACAAGACCCTGCAGGACAGATTGATATGGGATACAGGAATTCTGTCCGCATTATGTCATTAAAGGGATTGTCCCATCACAAGGATCCTATCTATACTGCTTGTTAATGTGAATGTAAGACTTTTCCTAAATACACTGCTTCAACAAAACTGCTTTGTTTGTCCACCATCTTACTTTATTCATTTTTTTTTGACACATCCCTGGACTTATCTGCTCATAAGTCAAGTGATGTATCTGCCTGCTCTCAGGGGGGAGGGAGGAGGGGCTAAGTGCACGGGAGCGAGCCTGGAAGGGGGGGGGGGTAGTTTACCCTTTGGGGGGAAGGGGTCGCCAATACAGACCCGGCATCCGCTGTAATAGAGAGGTGAATGCCGGGGAGGGTTAGATGCCAGCACAGATGCCTGCAACATTGCTATGCTCCTGCCCTGCATGAAGCCAGCAGCGGCAGGAGCAATGCTGTTATTCCGCTCCTCCGCAGCAGCAGATAAGTCCTGTGTGCATGTACCCCTATAGTGCTCCTTTTTCAGCTGGTTCTTGCACCATGTCATCTTGATAACAGGAGCATAGAGTGATTTTTCACTTTATAGGGTGTCAGATACATTTTAGACATTTCTACCGGTACAACATTCCCATTCATCTGCATTGGGCTTATAGGGGGTTTCCAGGACTAAAATACTGATACCCTAACCATAAGTTAGGCCGGGGTCTGACAGAGACCATCTGTTGTAAGCAACTGCAGAACTCCCATGAACACCCTTTTGTTTCACAGGCCATGTGATGTCACATTTGTGGGTCACATGATCTCTTTGTAGCTTAGTTCTGGTTAAGGGAAGAATATGCAAATACGTTTCCCAGGATGTAAATAGGGAAACACTGCCTCTGTATGCTGCCCTCTATGGGAAGCTCCAACTTTCCAACAAGCCTTTAATTGCAATGATGCAGGATTTTGCTAAGTCAGTATCATCCCAACTGTGGATCTGATTGGATCTCATCAGCAGATCATCAGATGATACTGACTTGGCAAAATCCCGCATCATTGCAATAAAGGCTTGTTGGAAAGTCAGGCATGATGCTCAAGGGAGCTTCCCATAGAGGGCAGCATAAAGAGGCAGTGTTTCCCTATTTACATCCTGGGAAACAAATTTGCATATTTTTCCCATAATCCCCCACAGTGGAGCGAAAAGGACTCTGTAAGACTCCACACACCTACATGATGGTCTCTCCCTAAGGAATGACAATATCTCAATAAATTAGTTATTGTTAGAGATCCTATCATTCAGACACAATTTTTTGTAGGTACCACGTCGGAATAGCCTTAAGAAAGGCTATTCGTCTCCCTTTAGTCGTCTTCTCCGCGCCGCCGTTCGCCTACAACCACAGCTTTTCTTGGTATGTAAATTAGCTCTCTTGTAGCACTGGGGGCGGGCGTCATCTTCAGCCTTTTCTTCCGTCGGTGGCTTGTAACTTCTAAGGGCTCAGGCAGAGCAGACTGCACATGCCCACAGGCCACGAGATAATGGCCATTTGCACAGTATTGTAAGCGGCCATTTTCTTGTGGCCTGTGGGCATGCGCAGTCTGCTCTGCCCAAGGCCCGAGGCCTTAGCAGTTACAAGCCACTGCCGGAAGAAGAGGCTGAAAATGACGCTGCTGAACAAGAGGAGGTGGCACTGGAGAGTTCTCTTGCAGCATTGGGGACGCCCCCAGTGCTGTTTGAGAGCTGGGGCCCACCCCCAGTGCTGCGAGAGAGCTCATTTACATACCGAGAGAAACCGGGATTGTAGGCGAACGGCGGCGTGGAGAAGACAGTGAAAGGTAGGAGAAGAATAGCCATTCTTAAGGCTATTCCAACGTGGTACCTAAAAAAAAAATTGTGTGATAGGATCCCTTTACGTGAATGAGGTTGAGCTGCAATACCAAGCATAGCTACTATAAAATGTATGCCGTTGAGCTTGGTAAGTAATGAAGAGGCTGCATCGCTCACCATAATGTTGCGGTCTCTCCAAACAACTGATTGTGGGGGGTCAGTGCATCGGACCCCCACCAATACGTTATTTATGACTTATCCTAAGAATACGCTATCAGTCCCAGAAGACCTCTTTTGAAGAAATCCATGAGCTTACTGCCAAAACAACTTCATATACAGTGTTGGCCAAAAGTATTGGCACCCCTGCAATCCTGTCAGATAATACTCATTTTCTTCCAGAAAATGATTGCAATCACAAATTCTTTGGTATTATCTTCATTTAATTTGTCTTCAATGGAAAACCACAAAAAGAATTGTCAAAAAGCCAAATTGGATATAATTCCACAGCAAACATAAAAAAGGGGGTGGACAAAAGTATTGGCACTGTTTGAAAAATCATGTGATGCTTCTCTAATTTGTGTAATTAACAGCACCTGTTACTTACCTGAGGCACCTAACAGGTGGTGGCAATAACTAAATCACACTTGCAGCCAGTTGAAATGGATTAAAGTTGACTCAACCTCTGTCCTGTGTCCTTGTGTGTACCACATTGAGCAGGGAGAAAAGAAAGAAGACCAAAGAACTGTCTGAGGACTTGAGAAGCAAAACTGTGAGGAAGCATGAGCAATCTCAAGGCTACAAGTCCATCTCCAAAGACCTGAATGTTCCTATGTCTACCGTGCGCAGTGTCATCAAGAAGTTTAAAGCCCATGGCACTGTGGCTAACCTCCCTAGATGTGGACGGAAAAGAAAAATTGACGAGAGATTTCAACGCAAGATTGTGCGGATGGTGGATAAAGAACCTCGACTAACATCCAAACAAGTTCAAGCTGCCCTGCTCTCCGAGTGTACAACAGTGTCAACCCGTACTATCAGCCGGCGTCTGAATGAAAAGGGACTGTATGGTAGGATACCCAGGAAGACTCCACTTCTTACCCAGAGACATAAAAAAAGCCAGGCTGGAGTTTGCCAAAACTTACCTGAGAAAGCCAAAAACGTTTTGGAGGAATGTTCTCTGGTCAGATGAGACAAAAGTAGAGCTTTTTGGGAAAAGGCATCAACATAGAGTTTACAGGGGAAAAAAAGAAGCCTTCAAAGAAAAGAACACGGTCCCTACAGTCAGACATGGCGGAGGTTCCCTGATGTTTTGGAGTTGCTTTGCTGCCTCTGGCACTGGACTGCTTGACCGTGTGCATGGCATTATGAAGTCTCAAGACTACCAACAAATTTTGCAGAATAATGTAGGGCCCAGTGTGAGAAAGCTGGGTCTCCCTCAGAGGTCATGGGTCTTCCAGCAGGACAATGACCCAAAACACACTTCAGGTCAGCACTAGGAAATGGTTTGAGAGAAAGCACTGGAGACTTCTAAAGTGGCAGCAATGAGTCCAGACCTGAATCCCATAGAACACCTGTGGAGAGATCTCTTGATGGCAGTTTGGAGAAGGCCCCCTTCACATCTCAGGGACCTGGAGCAGTTTGCCAAAGAAGAATGGTCTAAAATTCCAGCAGAGCCTTGTAAGAAACTCATTGATGGTTATCGGAAGCGGTTGTGCGCAGTTATTGTGTCTAAAGGTTGTGCTACCAAGTATTAGGCTGAGGGGGCCAATACTTTTGTCCGGCCCATTTTTGGAGTTTTGTGTAAAATGATCAATGATTTGACTTTTTTCATTCTCTTTTGTGTTTTTTCATTGCAAGCAAAATAAATGAAGATATTACCAAAGAGTTTGTGCTTGCAATCATTATCTGGAAGAAACTGAATATTATCTGACAGAATTGCAGGGGTGCCAATACTTTTGGCCAACACTGTAGGCTAGGGCTGAGTGACTAAAGAGCGCCACATCACCGTACGGTTTATTTAACAATGTAAGCAAGGACGCAGCTATAGGTTGGTGCAGAGGACGCAGTCGCTATCGGCCCAGAGCTTCAGGGGGCCCTACAACATAAGCAGACACCTATATTCTAGATAGCACATGGTATGTGGCGCCCCGGATATATACTTTGGATTGGGGCTCAGGAGTCGCACCTCTGAATGTAAGTTAATGGAGTCGCACTGCTATCCCGACAGGCTCACAAAAAGATGGAGTTCTGCTAGATATTCAGTATCCTCGTGGTCGCATTCACTTACATTGGTGAAAGAGTTGCAAGATGACATGGTCATAACTGGTTGTCTTGGTCAAAAGAGCAATGTATTCTATGAGGAAGGCAAATTTTCAGTCAGAGTTGCTGCAATGTGTGAATACACCCCCACAAGAGAAAGGAAAGTCCCTGTGGTTTTCAGCTACTGAAGGCTGTGCCTACCTGAGGTAACCCCTGCAATTCATGGCGGCCTCGATATACTAGTACACATTATGGAACCGCTATGTATACATTATACTATACAGTATATGATACTATGGCTTGTATACAATGTGCCTCCGCCATTACCAGAAGCCATCTTCCTGCAGGCGGGCACACACACAGAAGGCAGGCCGGGAGGATGGCGCCTCTGGTCACGTAGCCCCCTGCAGTGCTATCTGGGGCGGGACTGATGCTTCCTTATCCGGGGCGAGGAGGCCTCCCCTTCAGGCCTCGGACTGCGTTAGCTGCTTATCCCATGCCAGGCATACCCAGACCGGCGTGACCCATGCAGCGGGCACCGGGGAGGTGAGATGGGGCCGGACATTGTGTTACTATGGTGATGGAGGGTGCGGGGACATGTAATGGCCGCACACACCCCAGGGCTGCCGGGCACCGCTGACTAGGTAGGGTCTTATTCAGTCCTCTGCCCTTCCTCTATAGCTGTGCCAGGCAGAGGTATCACTTATGTGAGGTGTATGCACTAATGCTCCATCACTAGACTGCTGCACATGGCATAACCTAATGTGTAAGGGGGCAGACAAGAACAGGACATGGTCCTTTGTTCCCTTATCCCCACCCCCACCTCTCTCGGGGTATGTTCACACAGGACATATACATTGCAGATTTTCTGTTAAACCTGTAATATTCTGCTGAAAAAATGCAACTAGCCACCTGTGAAAAACTCTGACTGTGTGCACAGGCCCTAGTGATTCTCATCCACACCTTGCGGATTTCGCCGCTGTTTTGGGAAATCGCCGCATGTTAGTTATACCTACGGAAACGCCGGCGGTTTCCCAATAAGTATAATGGAAGCAGAAAGTCTGCAGAGGAAACCTCAGTGAACTTTCTGTTCGAAGCACCACAGGAAAAACCGTGATGTGTTATGGTGGGGCCTTATAGAGGAGATTTCCCATCCACATCAAGCGAACAGTACAAGTCTATGAAAGAATATTGTCTAGTGAGGTGTTCCTCACATCCCGTGATGATGCCAGGCTGTAAGGCCCACCTTTCTGACAGGTGGGAGATATCGGTGCCAAAATTAACGTTACCGATATTTCCTGTCTCGAGGAACATACCGCAAAACATGATGTGTGTTGGATTCAACTGACAGTGTTGTGCCTGCTATATATGGGTACAGCGTTTGATCGAGCTCTGTGGCCCCTTCTATCAGCTGATCAGTTTGGGGGTCTGACTTCGGGGACCCCACTCAGATATTGATAACCTACATAACTTTTAAGTTTTGAAAAAATCCTAGAGCTACACAGTGTCTCATATCTCTAAAATGTGTCCACGCCATGTTGCGTGACTATTCTAGGGTTGTAGTTTATCTGTAAAAAAAAAAATCAAAGTGTGGACGAGTTGCAATTGCACACAAAGACTCTACAGTCACTTGAGTCCTGCGACTCAAAATTCAGCAGCCGCAATGCATCCACATTGACAATAATTAGATACAATGTGACATTGCGATACTGGATCTTCATGCATCACAGGATGAGAGCAACGAACATAGACAGAGTCGGATGCAGATTATGTCCCCTCTGTCTGTGTCCATTCCCATTCACTTTAATGTAAAAAATGTGACCGAAGCTTTATTGTCATGATTGTTTACTTATCTATAAAAAAAGAAATGTCCTGCGGGTACGACTTCTTCTAGAAAAGTAAACAAACATGACGGAAAAAAACTTCCTTTGTGTTTTTTATATTACAGTGAATGCAGCTGGATGTGGATCTGTCTGCCTCAGTCACTTTATTGCCATTAAAGTCTGTTGCTCTTATCCTATGATGGTTGATACCATTGGATTATAATAACGGTAGTCTGCCATTTTACACAGTCTGTTTTCTCTTTGTTTCAGGCCCTTGGAGGGAGTCTCCACATCTGATGAAACATGAAGATCTTAGTAAGTGATGATCCAAGTGCACATTCACATTATAAACCAGGACAGTGGAGTCAGTAGACCAAACCACTGACTCCAACTCCTCCTCTATCTCCAACGTCTTCATAAATGGCTGACAGCTATGGTCAGTCAGAAGCAGTAAAGATCCTGTAAGCGTATGTTCACACAATAGAATTTCTCCTGGTATGTGAAGCTGAATTTTTCTGCTTAACCAAATTCCATGGATCTGCTGCGGAATTTGCAAATTCACTCCAATGGAGGTTAGGCTAGGTTCACATTTGTGACCAGGTGTCAGAGGATCAGAACAACAGACATTGGACCCAACGGTGACTGACAGACACCTCATTGACTATAATAGGGGCCGACAGGTGTCCATTGTTTTAAACTAAAACTGCAGGATGAAAAATAATTTTTTTTGTCTTGCGATTTTTGATGGTCACTGCGATGAAGTCGCCAAACGGAGTCCCCAGCGCAAATGTGAATCCACCCGATAATCGAGCATGACGCTTATGTTTTTTTGCTAACTGAAGAATTCTGCGTCTGACTCCCATAGAAATCCATGGAATCTGGTTTCAGGCAAAGTTTGGAGCTGATTTTGAGGTAGAATCTGGCTCTACGTCAGTGCCAAATTCTGCTGTGTGAACATATCCTAATTCATTGAAAAAACTGAATGAGATCTAATTAATTATACAATATTGATAAATCTGGCACAAATCTCAGACAGATTTTACCTGGTATGTGTGGACATTATAGACCCTGATGTAATGTCTGTTCTGTTCGCAGGGTCGGGTGTGTGTGGCGAGCCTGCTGCTTTGTGTCATCCTTTGGTTGTGCTGGATTAAAGCAAACATCAAGGAACCAGCAGAGCGTCCGCCATCTTTTCTACCTCGTGTACTGCAGCTCTGGGGATACAGCCGACTTCCAGATGGCGAGGTGAGGGGGGCACAACTACAGATTACAAGGAGTAATGTATTGCTTACACAAATGAAGGGCTCTCATGCATTTATAAGCTATGGATCCCTTTCTGCACGTTCTTATACAGAAGGATGCAGAAAAAACATACTTAAGTCATGGCCATGGGAGTCAATGGCCAATCCTATGACCTAGCCTAAGGATCAGTTACCAATTACCCCTTCCCGTCGTAGGCATTTTTCGATTTCCGTTTTTGACTCACCCCCTTCCCTTCCAAAGCCCATAACCTTTTTATTTCTCCACTCTCAGAACCATATGAAGTCTTAATGTTTGTGGGACAAATTGTTCTTCATGATGCTACCATTAATTATTCTGTACAATGTACTGAGAAGTTGGAAAAAAAAATTCAGAATGGAGTGGAATTGAAGAAAAAGTGTATTTGTGCGATTTTCTTATGGGCTTCGTTTTAAAGGGTCCATTCACATGGAAGAACATGGTGAGGAATTTGATGTGGAATTTCAGCGCTGAAAAGAAAGCCTGCCATTGACTTCAGTGGGTTTCTTTTTCTGCTAGCACCACACCAAATTCCTCACCATTTTCCTCCGTGTGAATGGACCCCAAGGCTGCGTTCACACAGACTTATTTGGTCAAGAAACTGACTCAAGTTCCTCCTCCTAAAAACGCCTCACCATAGGACTGTATGGTGAGGCGTTTTTTTTTTTTTTTTGGAGGAGGAATTTGAGTCAGTTTCCTAACCAAATTCCTGACCAAAAAACTCTGTGTGAACTCAGCCTAAAGTGTTCACTATGCTGCCAAAATGACATGTCACCTGTTTGTGTGATTCCAAGGATACAAAATTTACATGGTTTTATCTACATTTTAACCCCTTAACAAAAATCCAAAACTGTGCCAAAATTTTTTTTTCTAAAAGTCCCTGTATTCTGACACCCATAACAATTTTTATACTTCAGTGTAGATGGATGCATAGGGCGTCTTTTTATTGTGGGACCAGGTGTACTTTTTAGTTATACCATTTTGGGGAATTGCTATTGCTTTGATCTTTCTGTTCAAATTATTACTGTATAGGAAAAATATTTTTATAGATTTGTAGACAAGCACAGGGATACCTAATATGTATGTGTTTCACAGTATTTAAAAGGGCTCTATCATTGGGAAAACTCATTTTTACCTAAGCATATCTTTGCATAGCCTTTACAAAAGCTATTCCACACATACATTTAATTTATTAGTCCTCTCAGCCATTTTTGAATTAGCCCACTTTTATTGAAATGCTAATTATCCATCACGGAGCACTGGGGGAGGTGAGAGCCAGGGAAGGCTGAGGAGTCATCAGCAGCAGCAGCCGCCTCCCTGCTGTCACCTCCCTCTGTGTACACATATCACACAGTGCTCACTGAACTTCCAGTGCGCCGAGGTGGATAATTAGCATGTCAATAAAAGCGGGCTAATTCAAAAACAGCTGAGAGGATTAACAAATCAAAGGTATGCGTGGAATAGCCTTTCTAAAGGCTATGCAAATATATGCTTAGTTAAAAATGAGTTTTCCAAATGATAGAATCTCTTTAAATACTTTTATATGTGTTCTAGGGGAAAGGAGGCAATTTTATTTTATTTATTTTTTTAGATTTTTCACATTGATTAGACCAAATAGGAGGACTTGATCACCAGGGGTTCTGATCACTAATGCAATGCATTACAATGCTAAGGCATTGCAAAAAAAAAAAAAAAAAGGTAATTTCTATTGCAGGCTATCCTGCAAAAGAAAATGATTACAGGCAGGCCTGGCGGCCTTCACAAGGCTCCTAGCTGTCATGCCAACGGGAGGCCAGCCCTGGAGCTTGCTCCGGGTGCCGTTGATCCCTGGCAAAAAGGCGGTGCCTCAGGTGGCTTTGGGCATTAGCACTGGATACCCAACAGCTATGGCAGCCACCAGGTTCCCGTGCGTCCGCTCTCTTTAAACACCAGTACAGCAGAAGTTGAGAAGCGGTTAACGAACCTGTGGAATGGCCAATAAACATGTTAATTATTATGTACTGTATTTACAGAAAATTCTCAAAATCCATAATTAGCCATCAGGGGAGAGTAATGCTGACGGAACATCTGATGATGGCTAAGTATTGCAAATTATGTGGGCTCAAAATGATCCCTGTTTTCCCAGTTAATCCTCTTACACAAACCTCCTTAGTCCACTGCATCATCACCATTGTCTAGCTGGCTTGTGTTATCAAGTAGCTTTCTAGTCACTCAGAACTGTGCAATATAACCTAAAATTAAAATCTCAATTTTTTTTCTAAGGACGATTCTTAACTTTCTTATTTTTTTGCTCTGGAACCAAAAACAAATACCAACAATTGCATAGACAGCAGTTGTGGGTAGAGGAGCGTTCAGCCGGCAGATATGTCATGTATGTGGCCAGCTAAAGGTTACAATGAGACCTTTGGTAGTAATACTAAAGGGAAGAGGGAAGTAGAGGGCACACAATAATGAAGGTGGGCTGACACAGGAAGGAGAAGAAGTGATACCATGCTGCAGAGAGATGGCATAGTGTGAGCTGATGTGTTCAGTGCGAGTTGGAGCAGCAGCCTGAACTTTCATGCAGTTGGGCCTTGCGGTCAGTGTGATCTTGCTGTCATTGTGATCTTATCAGTTTAAGCTTGACCTGATCTCTGGTCATACCATTGGTAAATCTCACACTGACCTTCAGAAGAGCAGACGCTGCCACTAAGTACAGGTTTCTGCAGAGGACTGACCCAGAGGTGAACAGTGTCCTGCCACTATGCGTCATCTCTGTACAATAGCTAGTAGAAGCCTCTCTTCAGCCTGCCCCACAGTGTGCCAAAATCTATTTTTCCTCCTTTCAATTATATACCACCCCATAAGTATTCCAGCTTCTTATATTGCAGCAGACTTCTCCTCTGTCAGCTCCTTTGACTCCTCCACATTGTACTGCCATTGTCCCCTCAAACACGGAATAGCAAAATAATTGTGTTAATTTGATTAATTACCAACTGATACATTGCTAAGTGTTTTATTGGAGGGGATCTGACTGCTGGGACCCCCAACGATCACATGAATTGGTCCCATTCCATGTCTAACTTGAGCGACAGCATTCCTCAATAGGGTTGCCTGGGATAGCCAAGCAGTGTACCCCACTATCTCCAGCAGTCCTGTAGCGTGAATGCAGCAACCATGCATGTGTAACCAGTTGCTTTATTCATACGGAGGTACAAAGGACGTGTTCTCATCTGTGGTGGGGGTCCCAGCAGCCAGACAGCCACCGATTGAGCACTTAAAATGACTGGAATCCCCTTTTAAGGAGTCAGCAATGATTGCTTGTAATAGCATAAAGTTAGGTGTCACCCTGCTTTTCCTGAAGCAGACAAAACTAAGGAATATCAGTTATAATTTTTTTAAGGAGTTTCCAGGAATAGAAAAACATGGCTGTTATCTTCAGAAGATGACACTTCCATCCACCGGTTGTGTTTGATATAACAACTCTTTCCTATTCACTTCAGTGGACCTGAATTGCAATACCAGACATGACCTATAGACTATTGTGGCATAATTTTTTGCAACAGAACACCCCCCCCCCCCCCCCAAAAAAAAAAAAAAAAAAAAAAAAAAAAAACAATTCTAATAAATATATATATATATATATATATATATATATATATATATATATATCTCCCTATATTATAAAAATGAATTTCTGTCTGTCTGTTCTCTAATGCGAACCAAACGACTGGACCGATCTTCACCAAATTTGGTACAGAGATACTTCAGGTATCCGGGAAGGTTTAAGACGAGACTCCAACTCGCTTGGACGCACCGTTGCTGAGATACAGCATTCCAAACACAGTGCCCCCCCTCCTTAGCCAATACAAACCTGCAAGACTTTCGCTCATATTCCAACTGCAATACACACGGTCACTCCACATGCACAATACAACACTGATATCCAAACTGAGATACACGCATCAGAGGATTAGATACACAGATCAGCACACAGTATCACACGCCAGAGGATTAGATACACGGGTCTGCACACAGTCCCACACACCAGAGGATTAAATACGCACTTCTGCACACAGTTCCACACACTGAAGGATTTGATACGTGCATCTGCACACGGTTCCACATGCCGAAGGATTAGATACAGGCGTCTACACACAGTTCCACACTCCAGAGGATTAGATACGCAAAACTGCACACATTTGTACACACCATAGGATTAGATACACGTGTCTGCACACAGTACCACATGCAGTAGGATTAGATACACGCGTCTACACATAGTTCCACACGCCGAAGGATTAGATACGCGCCTCTTCACACAATACCACACAAGGGAGGATTAGATACGTGTGTGTGCACACAGTAACACACTTTGGAGGATTAGATACATGCCTCCGCACACAGTACCACAAGCCAGAGAATTAGATACGCGTCTCCGCACACAGTATCACACGGGGGAGGATTAGATACACGCATCTGCACACAGTACCACACGGGGGAGGATTAGATACGCGCCTCTTCACACAATACCACACAGAGGAGGATTAGATACACGTGTATTCACACAGTTGTACACGCCATAGGATTAGATACAAGCGTCTGCACACAGTAACACATGCCGTAGGATTAGATACGCGCGTCTACACACAGTACCACATGTCGTAGCATTAGATACGCGTGTCTGCACACAGTACCACTTGCCGTAGGATTAGATACGCGCATCTACACACAGTTCCACACTCCAAAGGATTAGATACGCGCATCTGCACACATTTGTACACGCCATAGGATTAGATACACACGTCTGCACAGAGTACCACATGCCGTAGGATTAGATACATGCGTCTACATACAGTTCCACACTCCAGAGGATTAGATACGTGCGTCTGCACACAGTTGTACACACCATAGGATTAGATACACGTGTCTGCACATAGTACCACATGCAGTAGGATTAGATACGCGCGTCTACACATAGTTCCACACGCCGAAGGATTAGATACGCGCCTCTTCACACAATACCACACAAGGGAGGATTAGATACGTGTGTGTGCACACAGTAACACACTTTGGAGGATTAGATACATGCCTCCGCACACAGTACCACAAGCCAGAGAATTAGATACGCGTCTCCGCACACAGTATCACACGGGGGAGGATTAGATACGCGCGTCTGCACACAGTACCACACGGGGGAGGATTAGATACACGCGTCTGCACACAGTACCACATGCCATAGGATTAGATACGCGCGTCTGCACACAGTACCACATGCCAGGGGATTGGATACGCGCGTCTACACACAGTTCCACGCGCCATAGGATTAGATACGCGCCTCTTCACACAATACCACACAGGGGAGGATTAGATACACGTGTCTTCACACAGTTGTACACGCCATAGGATTAGATACACGCGATTGCACACAGTAACACATGCCGTAGGATTAGATACGCGCGTCTACACACAGTACCAGATGTTGTAGCATTAGATACGCGTGTCTGCACACAGTACCACTTGCCGTAGGATTAGATACGCGCATCTGCACACATTTGTACACGCCATAGGATTAGATACACACGTCTGCACAGAGTACCACATGCCGTAGGATTAGATACACGCGTTTACATACAGTTCCACACTCCAGAGGATTAGATACGCGCATCTGCACACAGTTGTACACGCCATAGGATTAGATACACGCGTCTGCACACAGTACCACATGCAGTAGGATTAGATACGCGCGTCTACACATAGTTCCACAAGCGGAAGGATTAGATATGCGCCTCTTCACACAATACCACACAGGGGAGGATTAGATACGTGTGTGTGAACACAGTACCACAGTTTGGAGGATTAGATGCATGCCTCTACACACAGTACCACAAGCCAGAGAATTAGATACGCGTCTCAGCACACAGTATCACACGGGGGAGGATTAGATACGTGCGTCTACACACAGTACCACATGTCATAGGATTAGATACACGCGTCTACACATAGTTCCACACACCGAAGGATTAGATATGCGCCTCTTCACACAATACCACACAAGGGAGGATTAGATACGTGTGTGTGCACACAGTACCACACTTTGGAAGATTAGATACATGCCTCTGGACACAGTACCACAAGCCAGAGAATTAGATACGCGTTTCCGCACACAGTATCACACGGGGGAGGATTAGATACACGTGTCTGCACACAGTACCACACGGGGGAGGATTAGATACGCGCGTCTACACACAGTACCACATGCCGGGGGATTAGATATGCGCGTCTGCACACAGTACCACATGCCGGGGGATTGGATACGCGCGTCTACACACTGTTCCACACGCCATAGGATTAGATACGCACCTCTTCACACAATACCACACGGGAGGATTAGATACACGTGTCTTCACACAGTTGTACACGCCATAGGATTAGATACACACGTCTGCACAGAGTCCCACATGCCGTAGGATTAGATACACGCATCTACATACAGTTCCACACTCCAGAGGATTAGATATGCACGTCTGCACACAGTTATACACGCCATAAGATTAGATACACACATCTGCACACAGTACTACATGCTGTAAGATTAGATACGCGCGTCTACACACAGTTCCATACGCCAAAGGATTAGATACGCGCCTCTTCACACAATACCACACAGGGGAGGATTAGATACATGCGTCTGAATACAGGACCACATGCCAGATAATTAGATACACATCTCAGCACACAGTACCACACGGGGTAGGATTAGATACGCGCATCTGCACACAGTACCACACGCCAGAGGATTAGATACACGCGTCTGCACATAGTACCACATGCTGTAAGATTAGATATGCACGTCTGCACACAGTTTCATTTACTGGAGGATTAGATACGTGCCTCTTCACACAATGCCACACAGGGGAGGATTAGATACACACTAGAGATGAGCGAACACTAAAATGTTCGAGGTTCGAAATTCGATTCGAACAGCCGCTCAATGTTCGTGTGTTCGAACGGGTTTCGAACCCCATTATAGTCTATGGGGAACAGATACTCGTTAAGGGGGAAACCCAAATCCGTGTCTGGAGGGTCACCAAGTCCACTATGACACCCCAGGAAATGATGCCAACACCTCTGGAATGACACTGGGACAGCAGGGGAAGCATGTCTGGGGGCATCTAACACACCAAAGACCCTCTATTACCCCAACATCACAGCCTAACAACTACACACTTTACACACTCAATACCACCTCTCTGACAGTAGGAAAACACCTTGAAACATGTGTATTTGGCACTTGCAGTGAGGAGAGCTTGTCACCAGCAGTGAATTTGGCCCTTGTAGTAAGTTGAGGTTGGCACCAACATTTGTTTTGAAAATCAGGGTGGATTGAGCCTCTAACCAGCAGAGTTTGGGCAAATTCATGGTGGAGGGAGCCTCTAAAAACCCCAGTTTGGACCAATTCATGGTGGAGGGAGACTCTAAAAACCCCAGTTTGGACCAATTCATGGTGGAGGGAGACTCTAAAAACCCCAGTTTGGACCAATTCATGGTGGAGGGAGCCTCTAAAAACCCCAGTTTGGACCAATTCATGGTGGAGGGAGCCTCTAACCAGCCCAGTTTGGACCAATTAATGGTGGAGGGAGCCTCTAAACAGCCAAGTTTTGGGAAATTCATGGTGGAGGGAGCCTCTAACCAGCCCAGTTTGGACCAATTCATGGTGGAGGGAGCCTCTAAACAGCCCAGTTTGGGCAAATTCATGGTGGAGGGAGCCTCTAACCAGCCCAGTTTGGACCAATTAATGGTGGAGGGAGCCTCTAAACAGCCCAGTTTGGACCAATTAATGGTGGAGGGAGCCTCTAACCAGCCCAGTTTGGACCAATTAATGGTGGAGGGAGCCTCTAACCAGCCCAGTTTGGACCAATTAATGGTGGAGGGAGCCTCTAACCAGCCCAGTTTGGACCAATTAATGGTGGAGGGAGCCTCTAAACAGCCAAGTTTTGGGAAATTCATGGTGGAGGGAGCCTCTAACCAGCCCAGTTTGGACCAATTCATGGTGGAGGGAGCCTCTAAACAGCCCAGTTTGGGCAAATTCATGGTGGAGGGAGCCTCTAAAAAACCCAGTTTGGACCAATTCATGGTGGAGGGAGCCTCTAATTAGCCCAGTTTGGACCAATTAATTGTGGAGGGAGCCTCTAACCAGCCCAGTTTGGACCAATTAATGGTGGAGGGAGCCTCTAACCACCCCAGTTTGGGCAAATTCATGGTGGAGGGAGCCTCTAACCAGCCCAGTTTGGACCAATTAATGGTGGAGGGAGCCTCTAACCAGCCCAGTTTGGACCAATTAATGGTGGAGGGAGCCTCTAACCACCCCAGTTTGGACCAATTCATGGTGGAGGGAGCCTCTAACCAGCCCAGTTTGGACCAATTCATGGTGGAGGGAGCCTCTAAACAGCCAAGTTTTGGGAAATTCATGGTGGAGGGAGCCTCTAACCAGCCCAGTTTGGACCAATTCATGGTGGAGGGAGCCTCTAAACAGCCCAGTTTGGGCAAATTCATGGTGGAGGGAGCCTCTAACCAGCCCAGTTTGGACCAATTAATGGTGGAGGGAGCCTCTAAACAGCCAAGTTTTGGGAAATTCATGGTGGAGGGAGCCTCTAACCAGCCCAGTTTGGACCAATTCATGGTGGAGGGAGCCTCTAAACAGCCAAGTTTTGGGAAATTCATGGTGGAGGGAGCCTCTAAAAAACCCAGTTTGGACCAATTCATGGTGGAGGGAGCCTCTAATTAGCCCAGTTTGGACCAATTAATTGTGGAGGGAGCCTCTAACCAGCCCAGTTTGGACCAATTAATGGTGGAGGGAGCCTCTAACCACCCCAGTTTGGGCAAATTCATGGTGGAGGGAGCCTCTAACCAGCCCAGTTTGGACCAATTAATGGTGGAGGGAGCCTCTAAACAGCCAAGTTTTGGGAAATTCATGGTGGAGGGAGCCTCTAACCAGCCCAGTTTGGACCAATTCATGGTGGAGGGAGCCTCTAAACAGCCCAGTTTGGGCAAATTCATGGTGGAGGGAGCCTCTAAACAGCCCAGTTTGGGCAAATTCATGGTGGAGGGAGCCTCTAACCAGCCCAGTTTGGACCAATTAATGGTGGAGGGAGCCTCTAAACAGCCAAGTTTTGGGAAATTCATGGTGGAGGGAGCCTCTAACCAGCCCAGTTTGGGCAAATTCATGGTGGAGGGAGCCTCTAAACAGCCCAGTTTGGGCAAATTCATGGTGGAGGGAGCCTCTAACCAGCCCAGTTTGGACCAATTAATGGTGGAGGGAGCCTCTAAACAGCCAAGTTTTGGGAAATTCATGGTGGAGGGAGCCTCTAACCAGCCCAGTTTGGACCAATTAATGGTGGAGGGAGCCTCTAACCAGCCCAGTTTGGACCAATTAATGGTGGAGGGAGCCTCTAACCAGCCCAGTTTGGACCAATTAATGGTGGAGGGAGCCTCTAAACAGCCAAGTTTTGGGAAATTCATGGTGGAGGGAGCCTCTAACCAGCCCAGTTTGGACCAATTCATGGTGGAGGGAGCCTCTAAACAGCCCAGTTTGGGCAAATTCATGGTGGAGGGAGCCTCTAAAAAACCCAGTTTGGACCAATTCATGGTGGAGGGAGCCTCTAATTAGCCCAGTTTGGACCAATTAATTGTGGAGGGAGCCTCTAACCAGCCCAGTTTGGACCAATTAATGGTGGAGGGAGCCTCTAAAAAACCCAGTTTGGACCAATTCATGGTGGAGGGAGCCTCTAATTAGCCCAGTTTGGACCAATTAATTGTGGAGGGAGCCTCTAACCAGCCCAGTTTGGACCAATTAATGGTGGAGGGAGCCTCTAACCACCCCAGTTTGGACCAATTCATGGTGGAGGGAGCCTCTAACCACCCCAGTTTGGACCAATTCATGGTGGAGGGAGCCTCTAAACAGCCCAGTTTGGGCAAATTCATGGTGGAGGGAGCCTCTAACCAGCCCAGTTTGGACCAATTAATGGTGGAGGGAGCCTCTAAACAGCCCAGTTTGGGCAAATTCATGGTGGAGGGAGCCTCTAACCAGCCCAGTTTGGACCAATTAATGGTGGAGGGAGCCTCTAAACAGCCAAGTTTTGGGAAATTCATGGTGGAGGGAGCCTCTAACCAGCCCAGTTTGGACCAATTAATGGTGGAGGGAGCCTCTAACCACCCCAGTTTGGGCAAATTCATGGTGGAGGGAGCCTCTAACCAGCCCAGTTTGGACCAATTAATGGTGGAGGGAGCCTCTAAACAGCCCAGTTTGGGCAAATTCATGGTGGAGGGAGCCTCTAAACAGCCAAGTTTTGGGAAATTCATGGTGGAGGGAGCCTCTAACCAGCCCAGTTTGGACCAATTCATGGTGGAGGGAGCCTCTAAACAGCCCAGTTTGGGCAAATTCATGGTGGAGGGAGCCTCTAAAAAACCCAGTTTGGACCAATTCATGGTGGAGGGAGCCTCTAATTAGCCCAGTTTGGACCAATTAATTGTGGAGGGAGCCTCTAACCAGCCCAGTTTGGACCAATTAATGGTGGAGGGAGCCTCTAAAAAACCCAGTTTGGACCAATTCATGGTGGAGGGAGCCTCTAATTAGCCCAGTTTGGACCAATTAATTGTGGAGGGAGCCTCTAACCAGCCCAGTTTGGACCAATTAATGGTGGAGGGAGCCTCTAAAAAACCCAGTTTGGACCAATTCATGGTGGAGGGAGCCTCTAATTAGCCCAGTTTGGACCAATTAATTGTGGAGGGAGCCTCTAACCAGCCCAGTTTGGACCAATTAATGGTGGAGGGAGCCTCTAACCACCCCAGTTTGGACCAATTCATGGTGGAGGGAGCCTCTAACCACCCCAGTTTGGACCAATTCATGGTGGAGGGAGCCTCTAAACAGCCCAGTTTGGGCAAATTCATGGTGGAGGGAGCCTCTAACCAGCAGAGTTGGGGGAAATCAGGGTGGAGGGAGCCTAGTATTAGCAGAATTGTGCAACGCTTATGGTGGATGAGTATGAGGATGCGGAGGAATTGGAGAGGTTGAGTACAGACATGGAGTTTCATGTTGGGGTGCTTTACACAGGTGGGCACAAAAATGACGGCTCTACCCAGTGGTGGTTCATTTTTATCAAAGTGAGCCGGTCGGCACTCTCAGCTGACAGACGGGTGCGCTTGTCAGTGATGATGCCACCGGCTGCACTGAACACCCTCTCAGATAGGACGCTGGCGGCAAGACAGGACAGCACCTCCAAGGCATATAGGGCAAGTTCAAGCCACAGGTCCAACTTCGACACCCAATACGTGTAGGGCGCAGAGGGGTCGGAGAGGACAGGGCTGTGGTCGGAAAGGTATTCCCGCAACATGCGCCTATACTTCTCACGCCTGGTGACACTAGGACCCTCCGTGGCGGCACTTTGGCGAGGGGGTGCCATCAAGGTGTCCCAGACCTTAGACAGTGTGCCCCTCGTTTGTGTGGACCGGTGAGAACTTGGTTGCCTACTGGAGGAACTGCCCTCCCTGCCGCCAACGTCACATGCTGGAAACATCTCCATCATATTCTGCACCAATTGCCTGTGGCAAGCATTGATGCGATTGGCCCTCCCCTCTACCGGAATAAAAGACGAGATGTTGTTTTTATACCGGGGGTCAAGGATAGCAAAGATCCAGTACTGGTTGTCCTCCATGATTTTGACAATACGCTTGTCGGTTGTAAAGCACCCCAACATGAACTCAGCCATGTCTGCCACAGTGTTAGTTGGCATGACTCCTCTGGCCCCACCGGAAAGTTCAATCTCCATTTCCTCCTCATCCTCCATGTCTACCCATCCGCGCTGCAACAATGGGACGATTCGAAGTTGCCCGGAAGCCTCCTGTATCGCCATCACATCATCGGACAACTCTTCTTCCTCCTCCTCCTCCTCCTCCTCCTCCATTAAACGCAGTGAAGCGGACAGATGTGTGGACCTACTCTCCAGCTGTGACGGATCGGATGCTATCCCTAACTCCTCTGTGTGATCTGAGTTATCCCTGATGTCAATCAGGGATTCTCTCAGAACACACAAGAGCGGGATTGTAAGGCTCACCATCGCATCCTCAGAGCTCACCCTCCTTGTGGACTCCTCAAAGACCCGTAGGATGTCACAAAGGTCTCTCATCCATGGCCACTCATGGATGTGAAACTGAGGCAGCTGACTTTGTGGCACCCTAGGGTTTTGTAGCTGGTATTCCATCAAAGGTCTCTGCTGCTCAACCACTCTATTCAACATCTGAAACGTTGAGTTCCAGCGTGTGGGGACGTCGCACAAAAGCCGGTGTTGTGGCACATGCAGGCGTTGCTGGAGAGATTTTAAGCTAGCAGCGGCTACTGTCGACTTGCGAAAGTGGGCGCACATGCGCCGCACTTTCACCAGTAGCTCTGGAACATTGGGGTAGCTCTTTAGGAAACGTTGCACCACTAGGTTGAAGACGTGGGCCAGGCATGGAACATGTTGGAGTCCGGCAAGCTCCAGAGCTGCTACCAGGTTCCGGCCGTTATCACAAACGACCATGCCTGGGCCCAGGTGCAGCGGCTCAAACCATATTGCCGTCTCATCGAGGAGGGCATCCCTCACCTCGGAGGCAGTGTGCTGTCTGTCCCCCAAGCTGATCAGCTTCAGCACAGCCTGCTGACGTCTACCAACGCCAGTGCTGCAACGTTTCCAACTCGTAGCTGGGGTCAATCTAACAGCGGAGGAGGAGGCGGTGGCGGAGGAGGAGGCGGTGGCGGAGGAGGAGGCGGTAGAAGAGGAGGAGGAGGGGGGTGTTCTTCTCGTGTCCCTGCCAGGAATGTTAGGCGGGGAGACGAGGTACACCGGGCCAGTTTGGGAAGCAGTCCCAGCCTCAACTACATTCACCCAGTGTGCCGTCAGTGAAATGTAGCGTCCCTGTCCGCATGCACTTGTCCACGCGTCGGTGGTCAAGTGGACCTTTGTGCAAAGCGCGGAACTAAGGGCCCGCCTGATGTTGAGTGACACGTGCTGGTGCAAGGCGGGGACGGCACACCGGGAGAAGTAGTGACGGCTAGGGACGGCATAGCGAGGTGCCGCAGTTGCCATCAGGTCCAGGAAGGCGGGAGTTTCAACAAGCCGGAACGCCAACATCTCCTGGGCCAGCAGTTTAGCGATGTTGGCGTTCAAGGCTTGCGCGTGTGGGTGGTTAGCAGTGTATTTCTGCCGCCGCTCCAATGTCTGAGAGATGGTGGGTTGTTGTAAAGAAACGCCTGATGGTGCCTTTGATGGTGCAGGAGAAGGAGATAAGACAGGACCAGGGGAGGATGAGGTAGAAGTCAACAAAGTGGCGGAGGCAGATGAAGTGGTGTCCTGGCTCGTCCTCTGGAGTGCATCGCCAGCACAGTCAGCAGTGGCAGTGGCAGAGGCAGAGGCAGTGGCAGTGGCGTGAACGGCAGTCGGCCTTTGTCCTGCCGTTGCTGCCTGCCACTGATTCCAGTGCTTGGATTCCAAATGACGGCGCATTGAAGTGGTGGACAGGTTGCTCTTCTCAGAGCCCCTAATCAATTTCGAGAGGCAAATTGTGCAGACAACACTATATCTGTCCTCGGCGCATTCCTTGAAAAAACTCCACACCTTCGAGAAACGTGCCCTCGAGGTGGGAGTTTTTCGGGGCTGGGTACGAACTGGAACATCTTGGGAGATTCCGGGTGTGGCCTGGCTTCGCCTAAGCTGCTGACCTCTGCCTCTGCCTCTAGCTACCCTTTTTGGTGCTGCACCTGCCTCAACATCCACACTACTTTCCCCGCTTGACATCCCCCCTGTCCAGGTCGGGTCAGTGTCCTCATCATCCACCACTTCCTCTTCCAACTCCTGTCTCATCTCCTCCTCCCGCACAATGCGCCGGTCAACTGGATGCCCTGACGGCAACTGCGTCACATCATCGTCGATGAGGGTGGGTTGCTGGTCATCCACCACCAAATCGAACGGAGATGGAGGAGACTCTAGTGTTTGAGCATCTGGATACAGATGCTCCTCTGTTAGGTTCGTGGAATCGTGACGTGGAGAGGCAGGTTGAGGGACAATGAAAGGAGCGGAGAACAGCTCTGGGGAGCAGGGACAGTTTGGGTTATTGTTCTGTAAAGCTTCGGAATTTTGGGAGGAAGGAAGACAAGACTGTTGGGTAATAGGAGGAGAGGAGGCAGAGTCTGACTGGCTGCTGGACAATGTGCTGTAAGCGTTCTCTGACAGCCATTGCAAGACCTGTTCCTGGTTCTCGGGCCTACTAAGGTTTGTACCCTGCAGTTTAGTTAATGTGGCAAGCAACCCTGGCACTGTGGAGTGGCGCAATGCTTGCTGCCCCACAGGAGTAGGCACGGGACGCCCTGTGGCTTCACTGCTACCTTGCTCCCCAGAACCATTCCCCCGACCTCGCCCACGGCCTCGTCCACGTCCCTTTCCGGGAGCCTTGCGCATTTTGAATTCCTAGTTAGAAATTGGCACTGTATACCAGTAGTAAAAATTGTGGGTGCACGTAACCCCAATATATTCTTTGAATTCCCAGTCAGAAACTGGCACTATATGGCAGTAGCAAGAAATGAGGGTATTTGTATTCCCAATATACTCTTTGAATTCCCAGTCAGACAATGGCACTGTATACCAGTAGTAAAAATTGTGGGTGCACGTAACCCCAATATATTCTTTGAATTACCAGTCAGAAACTGGCACTATATGGCAGTAGCAAGAAATGAGGGTATTTATAACCCCAATATATTCTTTGAATTCCCAGTCAGACAATGGCACTGTATACCAGTAGTAAAAATTGTGGGTGCACGTAACCCCAATATATTCTTTGAATTCCCAGTCAGAAACTGGCACTATATGGCAGTAGCAAGAAATGAGGGTATTTGTATTCCCAATATACTCTTTGAATTCCCAGTCAGACAATGGCACTGTATACCAGTAGTAAAAATTGTGGGTGCACGTAACCCCAATATATTCTTTGAATTCCCAGTCAGACACTGGCACTATATGGCAGTAGCAAGAAATGAGGGTATTTGTATTCCCAATATATTCTTTGAATTCCCAGTCAGACAATGGCACTGTATACCAGTAGTAAAAATTGTGGGTGCACGTAACCCCAATATATTCTTTGAATTACCAGTCAGAAACTGGCACTATATGGCAGTAGCAAGAAATGAGGGTATTTATAACCCCAATATATTCTTTGAATTCCCAGTCAGACAATGGCACTGTATACCAGTAGTAAAAATTGTGGGTGCACGTAACCCCAATATATTCTTTGAATTCCCAGTCAGAAACTGGCACTATATGGCAGTAGCAAGAAATGAGGGTATTTATAACCCCAATATATTCTTTGAATTCCCAGTCAGACAATGGCACTGTATACCAGTAGTAAAAATTGTGGGTGCACGTAACCCCAATATATTCTTTGAATTCCCAGTCAGAAACTGGCACTATATGGCAGTAGCAAGAAATGAGGGTATTTGTATTCCCAATATACTCTTTGAATTCCCAGTCAGACAATGGCACTGTATACCAGTAGTAAAAATTGTGGGTGCACGTAACCCCAATATATTCTTTGAATTCCCAGTCAGAAACTGGCACTATATGGCAGTAGCAAGAAATGAGGGTATTTGTATTCCCAATATACTCTTTGAATTCCCAGTCAGACAATGGCACTGTATACCAGTAGTAAAAATTGTGGGTGCACGTAACCCCAATATATTCTTTGAATTCCCAGTCAGACACTGGCACTATATGGCAGTAGCAAGAAATGAGGGTATTTGTATTCCCAATATATTCTTTGAATTCCCAGTCAGACAATGGCACTGTATACCAGTAGTAAAAATTGTGGGTGCACGTAACCCCAATATATTCTTTGAATTACCAGTCAGAAACTGGCACTATATGGCAGTAGCAAGAAATGAGGGTATTTATAACCCCAATATATTCTTTGAATTCCCAGTCAGACAATGGCACTGTATACCAGTAGTAAAAATTGTGGGTGCACGTAACCCCAATATATTCTTTGAATTCCCAGTCAGAAACTGGCACTATATGGCAGTAGCAAGAAATGAGGGTATTTATAACCCCAATATATTCTTTGAATTCCCAGTCAGACAATGGCACTGTATACCAGTAGTAAAAATTGTGGGTGCACGTAACCCCAATATATTCTTTGAATTCCCAGTCAGAAACTGGCACTATATGGCAGTAGCAAGAAATGAGGGTATTTGTATTCCCAATATACTCTTTGAATTCCCAGTCAGACAATGGCACTGTATACCAGTAGTAAAAATTGTGGGTGCACGTAACCCCAATATATTCTTTGAATTCCCAGTCAGAAACTGGCACTATATGGCAGTAGCAAGAAATGAGGGTATTTGTATTCCCAATATACTCTTTGAATTCCCAGTCAGACAATGGCACTGTATACCAGTAGTAAAAATTGTGGGTGCACGTAACCCCAATATATTCTTTGAATTCCCAGTCAGACACTGGCACTATATGGCAGTAGCAAGAAATGAGGGTATTTGTATTCCCAATATACTCTTTGAATTCCCAGTCAGACAATGGCACTGTATACCAGTAGTAAAAATTGTGGGTGCACGTAACCCCAATATATTCTTTGAATTACCAGTCAGAAACTGGCACTATATGGCAGTAGCAAGAAATGAGGGTATTTATAACCCCAATATATTCTTTGAATTCCCAGTCAGACAATGGCACTGTATACCAGTAGTAAAAATTGTGGGTGCACGTAACCCCAATATATTCTTTGAATTCCCAGTCAGAAACTGGCACTATATGGCAGTAGCAAGAAATGAGGGTATTTGTATTCCCAATATACTCTTTGAATTCCCAGTCAGACAATGGCACTGTATACCAGTAGTAAAAATTGTGGGTGCACGTAACCCCAATATATTCTTTGAATTCCCAGTCAGACACTGGCACTATATGGCAGTAGCAAGAAATGAGGGTATTTGTATTCCCAATATATTCTTTGAATTCCCAGTCAGACAATGGCACTGTATACCAGTAGTAAAAATTGTGGGTGCACGTAACCCCAATATATTCTTTGAATTACCAGTCAGAAACTGGCACTATATGGCAGTAGCAAGAAATGAGGGTATTTGTATTCCCAATATATTCTTTGAATTCCCAGTCAGACAATGGCACTGTATACCAGTAGTAAAAATTGTGGGTGCACGTAACCCCAATATATTCTTTGAATTACCAGTCAGAAACTGGCACTATATGGCAGTAGCAAGAAATGAGGGTATTTATAACCCCAATATATTCTTTGAATTCCCAGTCAGACAATGGCACTGTATACCAGTAGTAAAAATTGTGGGTGCACGTAACCCCAATATATTCTTTGAATTCCCAGTCAGAAACTGGCACTATATGGCAGTAGCAAGAAATGAGGGTATTTATAACCCCAATATATTCTTTGAATTCCCAGTCAGACAATGGCACTGTATACCAGTAGTAAAAATTGTGGGTGCACGTAACCCCAATATATTCTTTGAATTCCCAGTCAGAAACTGGCACTATATGGCAGTAGCAAGAAATGAGGGTATTTGTATTCCCAATATACTCTTTGAATTCCCAGTCAGACAATGGCACTGTATACCAGTAGTAAAAATTGTGGGTGCACGTAACCCCAATATATTCTTTGAATTCCCAGTCAGAAACTGGCACTATATGGCAGTAGCAAGAAATGAGGGTATTTGTATTCCCAATATACTCTTTGAATTCCCAGTCAGACAATGGCACTGTATACCAGTAGTAAAAATTGTGGGTGCACGTAACCCCAATATATTCTTTGAATTCCCAGTCAGACACTGGCACTATATGGCAGTAGCAAGAAATGAGGGTATTTGTATTCCCAATATATTCTTTGAATTCCCAGTCAGACAATGGCACTGTATACCAGTAGTAAAAATTGTGGGTGCACGTAACCCCAATATATTCTTTGAATTACCAGTCAGAAACTGGCACTATATGGCAGTAGCAAGAAATGAGGGTATTTGTATTCCCAATATATTCTTTGAATTCCCAGTCAGACAATGGCACTGTATACCAGTAGTAAAAATTGTGGGTGTATATAGCCCCAATTCTATTGCTAGGGGACTTGCAGGGTATTTCTGGGGTGAAGGTGGGGGGGCACACCGTTGGAACGGGTATCGGGGTATATATCGGGTATACGGGAATACACTGACAGTGTATTCCATTCAGGATCCTGGGAAAGCTGGGTTGCGGCGATTGAGCCCGTCAGTGCCACGTTACACTGACAAGCTTCTCCCTGGAATTTAGCTCTTACAAGAGCTGTTGGTTGTCTTCTCCTTCCTATCCTAGCCTGTCCCTGCCTACCCAGAATCTAAGCCCTAGCTAGCTGGACGGAAACCTCCGTCCTCGGTGAATTGCAAGCTCAGAATGACGCGAAGCTGGGCGTCGCTGTTCTTTTAAATTAGAGGTCACATGTTTTCGGCAGCCAATGGGTTTTGCCTACTTTTTTCAACGTCACCGGTGTCGTAGTTCCTGTCCCACCTACCCAGCGCTGTTATTGGAGCAAAAAAGGCGCCAGGGAAGGTGGGAGGGGAATCGAGTAATGGCGCACTTTACCACGCGGTGTTCGATTCGATTCGAACATGCCGAACAGCCTAATATCCGATCGAACATGAGTTCGATAGAACACTGTTCGCTCATCTCTAATACACACATCTGTACACAGTACCACACCAACAAGGATTAGATACTTGCGTCTAAACACAGTACTGCATGGGGAAGGATTAGATACAGCTTTACTCCAGGTATCCATAACAACTGATCACAGGTTTTTCACTGATATCCAAAATGAGATACACATAATCACATGACGCTTATGGACATACACACAAACCACATACAAAATACATCAGTACAAAATTGGACAATTCTTATGAGGCCACTACACAAACATAACATGTAATATACCCGAGCGAAGCCGGGTCATCCCTCTAGTATATATATATATATATATATATATATATATATATATATATATATTTTTTTTTTTTTTTTGTTTGTTTGTATGTTTTCATTTCCGGACAACCCCTTTAAAGGGGCTCTATCACTAGGAAAAGTCATTTTTAGCTAATCACACCTTTGCATAGCCTTTAGAAAGTCTATTTGTCTATTTCACACCTACCTATAGTATGTAGATTGCCTCAGTGGTTTCTGAATAAGTCCGTTTTTATTCATATGCTAATTAGACTGGTGCACGATATATGGTGCACACCTCTCCTATTGTTTTCTATGGGAGGCTGATGATGATGATGACTCAGCTTCTTGTTTGCTTCTTTCACACATAGAAGATAATAGGAGAGAGGAGGCTGCTGGGAACTTCCTGTGCTGGCTGGAAGCTCATTAGCATATGAATAAAAACAGACTTATTCAGACACCACTGAGGCAATCTACATACAAAAGGTAAGTGTGGAATAGACTTTCTAAAGCGTATGCAAGCATGTGTTTAGATTAAAATGACTTTTCCCAGTGACAGAGCCCCTTTAACAATTTTACAGAAGAAGACTACTCAAAAGCTTACATGAATTGTCTGAAATCTGGATATTGCTGTAGGTGCAGGTTTTTATTCTCACATAATGCAGATCATATAACCATCCCCCATTGACCTCTAGGGCTGCACTATCCCCCATCCTGACATTGTGTGCTTAATATTTCTTTTCTTCTTTCCTGAAGCCTCTGGTCAGGAATCCTTGCAATACCTGTGCTGTGGTGTCCAGCTCTGGGCAGATGCTTGGATCTGGCCTGGGGCCACAGATTGACCAGGCTGAGTGCGTCCTACGTATGAACACAGCTCCAACCGTTGGCTATGAGTCAGACGTCGGCAGCCGGAGCACCCTGAGAGTCATATCTCATACAAGTGTACCATTGCTGCTGCGCAACCAGACCTACTTCTTCCAGCAATCCCAGGACACAGTGTATGTGATCTGGGGACCCCCCAGACAGATGGACATTGACCAGGGGATCACATATCGCGCCTTGCTACAAGCGAAGGGCAAGTTTCCAGGAGTTAATATCTATGCGCTTACACAAAATATGATGGCCCACTGTGACCAGGTCTTCCAGAATGAGACTGGCAAGAACAGGTAGGGGTCACCTTCTGATTTGTATGACAGAAATTACTATTTGTGTGACTGTGCCTGTCAGCTTCAAGGGACATGTCAGGATAAATGAAAAATTCAATGTGGTAAGAAAATAAATCTGTTGCTTCTGTCCCCGTATCCTCATCCTGCTCTGCCCACATTTGCACAATGTGATGGGCAAGGCGCGAATAAGGGTTCAAAGGACCTTGTACCAAATGTGCATCTCAGTATCATTGCTCTAGGCCAGAAAACTGGTGTAGAGGTAATGATGAATTCCCCCCAGTAGATAGAGTAAAGTAAAAAAATAAATGGTACTCTCCTACCACTAGCTCTCTGTTCAGGCCCCCATTCCCTCCAGTCCACAGGCTGCCCAGGACAAAAGAAGCTCAGGGGATTCTTGCCACCAGCAGTCACATATCGGGCGTCAGTGATGTCACTACTGTTATGTAACTAGTAATCAGCATGTGACTGCTGAGGCCAGGGAATGGCTATAGCGGTCATCTGAGCCTTGGCACTTCTGCCCAGGGCAATCTGTGGACTGGACTCAAACAAGCAACGTGCAGCCTAAACTGAAGACATACAGTGCTTTTTGGTTTTACCCCTCCCCAGGCCGCCAGTGAGTTTTTATTTTTCCTGGAAACCCCCTATAAATCATTGCACTGCTCACTTGAAGTATTTCCATCATTAATATAGGATATGCCTTCACTTTATAACACGGGAATACAGTTTTTACTTCCTAGCACTGCAGTAAAATGCACCTATCCTTTTAGGATAAGCTTACCTATGTGTGTACATGAGAGCTAACATTTCTGGCCATTATAAGAGTGTATTTTTAGCCGTTTTCCCTTCTGCAGGCTCTGTCTCTTACTCCCAGTTCTTCTTGAGCTGGTGGATAGAGACTATCCACTGTAATGTCTCCCGTACAATGGGAGAAAGTGGGAGAGTCTGATCCCAATTCTCGCCAACTTGCTCAGGAATATTACGTAGGACATTTTAGAGAAGTAGCGACCAGTACTGACATGAATAAGACCCTTGATGCCAGATCAAAAAACTCACTATTAGCTGCTGCAGCAGCATGTGTCTATCTGTGTTTTTCCTTCTTTCTTATCAGGTTCCTCCCCTATCTCTTCTCCATAGACTTCTAGTCAATGTAGAAAAATAATCCTAATACCTTGTGATCTGAAGTCTGTCTTGGAAAGCCAAGATGAAATTCCGAGTGTATGTCTGTTAAGGAATGAGGGAGGAGCAGAAGGAAAAGTGCCAGATAAGTGGAGAAAGGAGCAGTTAGAAAGTGAAAGTTGTCAGTGACTACTCATTTTCCCAGTAGTAGGCACTACAAGGGAATTTTAGTATTAAGAGAGCCATTCCTTGATTTACATAGGTGTCTAAAATCCCCAAAAGTGAGAGGGGTTGTTTGGCAGTGACTCTCTGCACTGGCTCTTAAATGGGTTTCCCAAGCAAAGGACCCCTCTATGTCATGCATGTGACCCAATACAGACAGACACTTAAAAATGTAAGATGTCTCGAAAAACTACAGCCATCTGTAGGTGAAATAATCTCTACGCTCTTCTTTGTCTTACTGGATGCACACTGATTTCATATAACCTCCTTTGTGTTGTGCCTGCAGAGCCAAGTCTGGTACGTTTCTCAGCACTGGCTGGTTCACTATGATACTGGCCATGGAGCTGTGTGAGGAAGTTTCCGTGTACGGGATGGTCAGTGAGAACTACTGCAGGTAAGGAGGCCGCACAGGACAGTCTAGGCGAGCACTAGAGATGAGCTAACACTGTTCGGATCAGCCGATCTGAACAGCACACTCCCATAGAAACGAATGGAAGCACCTGTGACGCTGACTTTGCCGGCGGCCGTCCGGCATCACAGGTGCTTCCATTCATTTCTATGGGAGCGTGCTGTTCGGATCGGCGGATCCGAACAGTGTTCGCTCATCTCTAGCGAGCACTGGAATTTCATGTTTTAAATGGACTTCCCGGGATACCGTATATACTCGAGTATAAGCCGACCCGAATATAAGCCGAGGCCCCTAATTTTAACACAAAAAAACTGGGAAAACTTATTGACTCGAGTATAAGCCAAGGTGGGGAAATGCAGCAGCTACTGGAAAATTTCAAAAATTAAAATGGTCAGAGTTTTTGGGTGCAGTAGATGCTGGGGAAGGGGAGGGGGTATTTTGGTTGTCTGTCTGCCCCTTCCCTGATCTTGAAGACTAGGTTTTTTTTCTCTACATGGAATTCAGCCTGGCTGAATATAGGGTATCTGCTCCTATTAACCCCTTCCTGACAGAACAGGAGCACTGCAGATCCCCTATATTCAGTAGACTGGGCACTTTCAGAGACAGGGATACCTAATGTGTATGTGTTTCAAAGTAATTTTATACTTTTATTGTGGCTGGTCATAGACACACACGAAAAAAAAAAATAATAATATTTTTTTTTTTTTTTGCTTGACTCGAGTATAAGCCGAGGGGGGCTTTTTCAAAACAAAAGCTGTTCTGATAAACTCGGCTTATACTCGAGTATATATGGTATATTACAGGGGCTTTCCAGGCATTATATATTGATGTCCTATCATAGGTCTTAAATATCAGTTCAAAGAAGGTCCAACGCCCATACCATTCATCTGTTTATAAGAAATTGGCAGCAGTCTCATACACACTTTAACAATTATAAGCGAGAACACTAAATTTTGTACTTGTGAACTAGAACACTTAAAGTGGTTCAGCTGCAAATACACTTCCTCTATCCACAGAATCGGGAGTAAATGTCAGATTGCTGGGGATCCAACCACTAGGGCCCCAGATAATCAGTAAAACAATGTTGCTAGGGCCCCACCAGTCAAACCCCCAACAATCTGACACTTATTCCCTATCTTCTAGCTAATCAGGGAAATGGATATTCAGCCCCATCAAAATGAATGGAGCACTTGGCCATTACGGTTCCATACACATAATTTTGGGTTCTCACTCTCCTAGCATTCGGACGACCAGCAAACTGACACTTAAGCTACATGCAGACTCACCATAGTGTTTTTACTATATGCAAATACTGATCTGCAAAAAAAAACAAAAAACTATGTCAATACAGTTGTCTGTGCCGCAGATGCAGCCAAAAATAGGACATACTTCATAATTTGCGGTCCTTTTCTATGGCTGTAAAATTTTGGACATGTGTATGGGGCCGTAGAACTGAATGTCTGTACTTTTATCTGCAATTGCTGTGTGCATGGAGTCTTAGTTGCATGGGGATAGGGAATAGATGCCATTTGAAATACTACCCCTTTAAATCATATATTCCCATCTATCCACAGGGATCGCTCTCACCCTCCGGTGCCTTACCACTATTACGAAAAGGGGCGACTGGATGAATGTACGACTTACATGATGCACGAGAGAGCGTCGCGGGGAGCCCATCGCTTCATCACTGAGAAAGCTGTCTTTTCCCGCTGGGCCCGCAGAAAAAGGATCTATTTTAAGCACCCATCCTGGGAGGCTTGAAGCTGGAAGCGGCCTCCATTTTATACCATGCACACAGCCATTTTAAGCCATTTTTTAATGAAAGCAGGTAAAGAGGATTTCAGACTTTGATGGGATTTTGTAGTCCCAGCAGCTCCGGTGAGCTTTGATGTTCATCTCTGGAAATCACAGGAGAAAAGTATTCTGACAATCCTTACATCTCAATAGAAAAAGGAAGACTCAACCTGCACATCTGTTCTTATACTTTTATAGGACTCTTTTAGGACATTTGCTGCTTGCTGGAGTTTGGAGGAGACCCCGGGTAATGTAAGCGGGTGCACATACTTTAAGTAGCAGTTTGTAATGTTTTTGGAAGCCTTGAGTAACCTAAGGCCGCTTACAGATGCTACTGTGCTGCTGCGACGTGCACCAAGCAGCATTTTACAGGATGTGACTATCTAGCAGTATTATTTATTTTTGTGGTTACAGTGTTAAGCGAGGCTAAAGTAAATTGTGCCGCTTCTGCAGTTCCCAGCAAAACCACCAGGTGGCGAGACACACGGTACTCACTTCAGTGTTAAAACTACTGCATTTTGTCGGTGCAGCCATTCATTTTACCATTCCTACTGCACGGCAGGTTATCACAACCTGTGACGGCAAGTTATTACAGGTACAGAAAACTTTGCTATGAAGTATTTATACAATGCATTTAAAGGGGTCCTTCATTTTTTAATATCTTCTGATATTTCTCTGCTATTCTTGCGTAGAGAATCAAAGAGGTAACTCATAAGCATCTGGTCTCCTACCAAGTACTAGAAACCTATAAGCTATTGATGGATCTCACATCCTGATTCTCAATCACTGTAATGACATTGAAGGGGTTTTCCAGTTTTAATAGTTGGTGGTCTGTCTTTAGGATAGGTCATCAATTGCAGATCAGCCGGAGGTTGGACACTCAGGCCCTCCGACTATCAGCTGTCTGAAGAGGCCACAGTATTACGCCGTACGTTGTACAGTGGCAGTGCTTAGTATCACACCCCAGCCCATTCACTTGAATGAGATAGATCTATGAACAGACCAAAGAACATCCTAAGGATAGGTCATCAACTAATAGGTCCACAAAAACCCCTTTAATGACAAGTGGGAACAGGTACCATATTGGAAAAATGTGCCACTTCCATGAGGGCATAGTTGGCAGTAAATCAGCCATGTTGCCATAAACCTAGGGGTCTGCCCCAAAGAAGGATTTTCATTAAGGGGGTGTTCCTATCTTGGCAACATATCTGCAGCTGCAAATGGAAATGGGACCTGTAAATAAGGCATATGCAATGGATATAGCCATACATCCCGAGATCAGAACACTTGAGATCCCCTATAGATTTCTATATTTTACACTCCGTTATCTAATTGTACTGATGAACCCTTTGTATGTAATAATATTATTTTATCTAGTTTTGGGGTACTCTAGCCTTTAACCCTTTCTACAGCAGAACATTACACTAGTACCATCTGATCAGTATTTTTTTTCTATATTCTTGGTACTATAGTTACTGAAAATTTACATTTTCATACAAAGTAATATAGTGCTGGATTATTACAGCCTCAGTATTATGGACATTGTAGACTGATATGACCCCATTAAAATGTGACCACTGCAACGATCAACTGATCACTCCTGGATCCAGCTCCCAGAACATGGGATCCAGCTGATTTCCTGATGGCTTCTGCAGGGGAAAAAATATTTCATGGCATCCAATGGTCCTCCATGTAATAGAAGGATAGTTCAAGGAATAGGAACTACTCATATAGTAAGAACCCCACCCCATGTTTGTGCCATAAGCTGTACATAAAATGGAATATAATAGTCGCCTAGCCAGACTGTTAGGGTTCTGTATGCAGAAAGTAGGCTTTTCTGTAAAACATTCATTGTTTGTTATAATAGCCGCCTAGCCAGTCTGTAAAGATTAGGAAAATCTTAGTAGAGCCCACTGTCATTTTATGCACAGCATGCAGCATGGACAAAGGTTTGCCAAGTGCTCCAAAGACAGAATTGGTTTATTAATTATATAATATATATTGTGAGAAAAACGTACATAGTAAGCTCTGGTGTTGAGCTTTTGGTTAAAGGGGTATTCCTATCTCCATTAGTCATGGCTGACTGGGAATATGTGCTCGATGCCCAAACAACAGGCCAGGAGTGAAGAAAATGGCTGTTTCACTAAATCCCCTAGAAGGGAATGAGATCTCCAGAATCAGCGTAGCACTGCGAGCTACAGTACATTGTTTCCATAAGCTCCATTCACTACTTTGAGAGTTAAAGAGGTTTTCTATGATTTAAATACTGATGACCTAGCTTTAGGATAGGACATCATTATATGATTGGTTGGTGGTGGTCCAACAACTGGGACCCCCAAAGATTAACTGATTGGAGTGGCAGCAGTGCTTCAGTGAGTAGCACGGCCCTGTGATGTCACCTTCATTCATCATGTGACCCCATTAAAGTGTAAGGGGCTGAGCTGCAATAACATGCACAGCCTGATATAGAATACCAGTATAGAGGCCCCAGAATTCTCACCACAATGCTGCAGTTTCCTCACATCATTGATCGGTGTAGGTGCCTATCTTAAAGGGGTATTCCCATGACGCTTGTTCACTAACCTGCAGGCTGTTGTGCTCGCTTCACTTCCTGCTTTTCTCGGCACATAGGTGAGCGGGGTTTCACTTGCACGGGATTGGTTGTAAATGAATTACCACAGTGTGAAGCTGATGTAGTAGAGCTGGATTTGAGTCAGGTTGCATTACATACAGAGGTAACGGACTCCCTATCTCAGCCAAATTAAACTAATCCAACTGATAAGAGCTCAGAAATCCCAGAGTTCTCACCTCCCCTATCTGAGAAGCTCCGCTACTTAAAAGACACAAACAGCTCAGAGCTGCTCCAAGCCCCTCCCTCCCCCCTGAGAGCAGGCAGCTACATCACTTGACAAATGAGCAGATAATCTCAAGGGCCATAGAAAGGGAGTGTAAACAATGAAGTGAATAAATTAAGATAGCAACCAAATGAAGCAGTTTTGATAAAGCAATGCATTTAGGAAAAGTCTTAAATCCACATAAACTAGCAGTATAGATAGGATCCTTGTGATGGGACAACCCCTTTAAGGGTCTTTCTTTAATACTATAATCTCAGAAACCCCCTTTAAGGAAACTGCATAGCCCAACCTACCTAGCTGATTCCAAAATTTCAGCCCTTGTGTACAATTATAGAGGGACCAGTGCTATAATAGTGTGAAATGGGCATACCCCCTATGACAGCAGATATGATGTTAAGTACACCCACTTCTATAATTGGCCATGTTGTGGAGCTTTTTAGGTTCTTGGCACACTATGTCGGAGCCCTATGTTGGGATACGCTCTTTACAAGGTTTACAAGTCAAAGCCATCCATGGTCCTACAGTCCTCCATTGGGGTTGTATGCATCAGTGTACTTTTTTTTTTTTGCACATGACGCTATGCTTTGCTGTATGTTAGATTGCTGCAAACTATATGCACTTTTTTTAAATTTAAAATCATTGTGTTACGTGGCGTACTTCAAAGCCTTCCATAGAAGGTATACATTGAAATCTCCCACACATATACCTTTTGAAGGAAGTCTCAAATGCAGTGTGCCATGTTTTTTTTCCTCCCATCCCCCACCCCCCAAATGTGCCATATTTGACTGTAGAACTAGAAGCTCCAGGCTTCCCCTCCCCAAACCGCTTGCTCTTTCCATCCAGTATGTGTTGTACAAGACCTCAGATACATTATCTGTAATAACGTGAAGTTAGCAGGTTCTCTGTTTCTCGTCTCTGCCGTCGCAGACCATTAAGGTGGCAGTTGCTATGGATACAGTATCTTTCTTAAAGCTTCTCCACGCACTGATTTTATGGAAATCGCTTTGTCAGAATAGGACGGTAACACGATGACATGTTCTGACATTAGACAGATCTCATTAGATGGAGTTAGGTTTATTATGTTGGATGACAGATTTGTCAGAATGTGCTGGAAGTGACGGCTTCACCAATTTAATAAGGAATATTTTTCTTTAACTATTTGCAGTTGCCAGTTTTTGGTCCGAGCTGCATCTGTTCGACAACCGTACAACAGCCGGATCCACTCCTGTGGGAACGATTTCTGGTGTTGACGACCAGACCACCCTGTATGACGCTGCGTCTGATGCTCTTGACTGCAAATAGCATTGAGCCATGGATCAGGACAACGACAGGTTAATGCCAGATAGGATATAAATAATATGCAGTTGGGCTGTATTTGGTTTGTGCGGAGGGGGGCCCTTTTGGCTTCCCTGCCCGCTGATTTGTATGCTCCTGCATTGTTGCTCGACTGTATTTCTTCTGTTCGTTCTGTATTTTATTGAAAAATCTTTAATAAAACCCGTTTAAGCATAAATAATATGCAGGTTGTGGCGCCACTTTGAGGGACAAGCAGAACACTGGTCAGTACAGGTCAGGATGCTAAGACGCCCACTGGTGCCAAGAATAACCCAATTTGGAAAGATTGAAAACAGAATTTACACACTGGGGGAAGACTGACATTTCCTATGCCAGTCTTAATAAAGTCCCTTAGGGGCACGAGGTGTGCCTGAAATGTTAAGGGGCTCTGGCCTCTCAATAAATCAGGCACACTCCCATATGCCAGAAATGACAGTCAGAACGAGTTTTGATAAATCTGTCGGAGTGAGGCTTCCATGCCCTGGCCCGCCTTGCTCTATGCACTGAGGTACAGAGTGAACAATGTGGTGCATCTTCGTTGCAAGAAAAGGCCATGTGCCAAAGATCCGCTGCATTAACACCCATTGCATTTTTAATTATACATTTTTCAGGTTTTTTTGTATTTACTCTTTTGCTTTTTACATTGACGTTGTTACCTGCTATCAAGTATTTTGAGTGAACAAGTGTGTACTGTTCTACAGTGGGTATTAAGGTGTTAAAGAGGGTTTCCTCGAAGTTCTAATTGATGACCTTTCCTTACGACAGGTCATCTATTAAAGATCAGTGGAAGTCTGACACCCAGGACCCCCACCGATCACCTGTTTATAGAGGTAGCAGCGCTCCATCAGCACAACTTTCACTTTACTGGCCACGTAACGTCCTGTTCATCGGTAACATGGCCTGTTCTCAGTGCAGTCCCTTTCAAGTGAATGGGGTTGACCTGTGATATGAACCACACAGACTATAGAAAGACTGCTGTGCTTGTCCAAACACTGTGGTCTCTTCAAACAGCTGATCAGTGGGTGGCCAGGATGTTGGAGCCCTGCTGATCATTAATTGATGAACTACCTGAGGAAAGGCCATCAATTAATATGACTAAGATAGCTTGACTATCGAAACGCGTCAGTCTAATTTTTGCCTGAGCTTGACTGGCGTTATACCATCCGTCACCATGATTTGTATGTCTTTCAAGCTTGTAATACTTTCAAGCTGTAATTTTTTAAGAAAAGAAATTCTCAAATAAAGAAGATTTGTTTTTATAAGGCATGCTGGATCCCCATCTGTTTGTACGCAATCATCAATTAATATGCCTAGAAAATCACTATAGTCTGAGGAGCCATATTGCAGAAAATCAGGTTTTTTGTTGCAGATTTTGCAGCATTTTTCCTTTACCCATAGCCAGGTGTGGATTGAGCAGAAGGGAGAAGTATAAATGTTCCCTTTGTATTTCCCATTCATTTTGTAGTCATTCTTGGGTCTATAAAAAAAAACCAAAAAAACAGCCTTAGGGTGCATTCACACTGAGTAAACGCTAGCTTATTTTGTAGAGTAAAATTACACTTGTAAATTTTGCTATCCCATTGACTTCAATGACATTTTACAGGCGTATTTTTACAGGCGTATTTTTTACAGGCGTATTTTTTACAGGCGTATTTTTACACTTGTAAAAAAATATCATTGAAGTCAATGGGATAGCAAAATTTACAAGTGTAATTTTACTCTACAAAATAAGCTAGCGTTTACTCAGTGTGAATGCACCCTTAGGGTGCATTCACACTGAGTAAACGCTAGCTTATTTTGTAGAGTAAAATTACACTTGTAAATTTTGCTATCCCATTGACTTCAATGACATTTTACAGGCGTATTTTTACAGGCGTATTTTTACACTTGTAAAAAAATATCATTGAAGTCAATGGGATAGCAAAATTTACAAGTGTAATTTTACTCTACAAAATAAGCTAGCGTTTACTCAGTGTGAATGCACCCTTAGGATCCGTTCCCACGGAGTAACGCACCACTCATTTAGACACGTATACATGTGTCAGAGCGCGGCACTTCAAAACAGATCCCATTGATTTCAATGGGTGCCGGCTTACACACGCTACCCATTGAAATCAATGGGTTATAAAGCGCCGTGCTCTGACACGTGTTTACATGTCTAAATGAGCAGCGCGTTTCTCTGTGGGAACGGAGCCTTTACAGCATTTGCAAAGTGGATGGGACTCTGAATCTGTGTAATCCCATCCATACATTGCAGAAAAAAAATCTCCAGCAGAAAAGCCACGATTTCCAAAATGCTAACGTTTTTAGAAATCATAGCCGGTTAATTATACGTATGGAAATGTTGGCGCTTTCCGTATAGGGGTATTGGGGGCAGAATGTCTTCAGAGGTAAACTCTGTGAACTCTGTGGAAAAAGGCTGCAAAAAAAAAAAAACGCAATACGTTTCTGACATGGTCTTTTCCACAGCGTATTTCTGCTGCCGCTCGCTACACGAGTGCTTAGCCTTAATGATCTAAATAGGCCCCACCCTACTCAGAACAGTAGACTTATGGACAGAACTACACAAGGACAGCACAAAGACCCGCTGTAATGCATGCTGCGAGTGGAAACACATGCAGTACAGCGGAGGACACAGACTTGCTGACCATTGCAGACAAAGCTGCTGGTAGTGATGACGGTTGCATGTAGATGTGTTGTGCGGTACCTTCCAGCGTGATCAGAATTTCATGAAGTTGCTTAGTTTTAGTGTATTTAGATTTAGTAACAACCAGTGCTGGCGAGCGCTGACACCTTCCCTCAAAGGCATTTTATTACTGCAGTAGGTAAATAAACACGCTCTTATATTGTCACTGCAAATTTGGATTTGTCCGGTGACAGTGACACTAATAGAAATGAATGGAGTATTAGTCACTTCTGAGTAGTCTGCGACCAATGTTACGGTAAGTCTTGACTGCAGGTACAATAGGGGCCATATATATATCTACAAAAATTTTGACTCCCTCTGACCTGCCGCTGGAATTAGAACCCACTTCTTCACGTGTGTACATGTACATTATTCTTTATTTTTCTGTGACATCCACTGTTTGGATTTCCGTATTTTGCAGCGTTGACATTTTATGTGCCTTTTACCTGTGGACGATGCTAAAAGACTTTTGGGTGTTTCCTGTTACTTTGCAGTAAAATGACTGATGTTTTATTACTAAAGTTGTGGTTTGGTTTTTTTTTATTGGTGCAATAACTCATCTTCTTTCTGTATGGATTCCGGATCCACCCTACCTGCTCGTTAAAGGATAACCTCAAATTAAAACTGGTTTCCAGAACAACCTCTGACAAACCCACTCTAACCTAAAGTGCCCTTTACTAGCCTGTTCCCACGCTGAAAAGTACAACCTCGACTCCTAACCTTCGGGCTTGTTCTGTGACTACATGTACTTTCATTTGGCACCATTTTCGTCTACATGTATTGTTTTAATTAGCTTTTATTTAAGGGGGGGGGGTTATGGCATTCTCTCTGGATTAAAAATGACATGACAGCTTTATTCGGCGGGTCATTACAATTACAGTAGCGTATGTTTGGAAATAAACTATTTGCTCAATGACACTACATTCTGACATCTATAAGTGTTATTGCCATTTTGTTGGCGGAGCAATATGAGGGGTTCTTTTCTGTGGGACAAGTTGTAATTGGTGACATTTTCTGGTATTTACAACTTTTTGATCACCTTTTATTACTATTTTGGGGGCAGGTTAAGTGACACATTAAAGGGGTTGACCACTTTCAGACCAATATTGAGAAACAAATGTTATTGATGTACAATAAAAAGATATATAAGTTTCCAATATACATTCACAGTTTTCTAGATCTCTGCTTGCTGTCCTTCATTCTGTTACTTCTAGTGCAGGGGTAGGGAACCTTTGGCTCTCCAGCTGCTGTGAAACTACAACTCCCAGCATGCTCCATTCACTTCAATGGGAGTTCCCAGAACAGCAGAGCCAGTATGCACGCTGGGAGTTGTAGTTTTGCAACAGCTGGAGAGCCGTACGTTCCCTACCCCTGTTCTAGTGGATAAAATTCTGACCATGGTCATGTGATTTACCGTCCATGGTCATGTGATTTACGGTCCATGGTCATGTGATGAGCACACAGGTGCACAGCTGATTACCAGGCTGATGTCTGATTACTCCAACGAGCAGCACCTGTGTGCTGATCACATGACCATGGACCATAAATCACATGACCATGGTCAGAGTTTTATCCACTAGACGTAACAGAATGAATGCGAACAAGCAGAGATCTAGAAAACCGTGAGAAATTGATACAGAAAGTATATTGGAAAATTGTACAACTTTTTATTATATAAACCATAACATTTGTCTCTAAATATTGGTCTGAAAGTGGCCAACCCCTTTAACTTGTGCATTGCAGTATTTTTTTTTTTTATTACATTAACCATACAGGATAACTAAGACTTAGATGCAGACTTATATACACATGGGGATACCTGATATATTTTTGTACATTACGGGGGGTTTTTTTTCAATTGTATAGGGGGTTTTACACATTTTATTTTATATACTTTTTTTCAACTTTAATTTCTAGTTCAATGTACTGCAATACCTCTGCACTAGATTGCCCATACACTCTGTGTGCAATAGTGTAACAAAGCTGCGGCATAACAGTGCCGTACTATTACCTTTTGCTGAGTCAGAATGGGTTAATGGATCGTGCCATTGGACATGACAGTTGCAATTTTTCCGCTAGCCTCACCAATATTGAAAAATAGGTGCTGTCAGTTATGGTACCTGATATAATAACTTCTACTGTCAAATGGGTAGTGCCCCTTACCTTATCCTGCCTGAGGCTACCCCCTAAACAGTAGAAACCTAAATTAACAGCACCAATTGCTCAATCTTGGTGAGGGCTAATGAAAAATTCCAATAATGCCACACTCGGTGGAGCAGCACCTATTAAAGGATGTAGAGAACAGGAATTGGTGGAGACAGTAAAAGGACCTCTTTAAGGTGTCCTTGAACTGATTTCTTTGGTCATCCCAAAGTCTCTGGCATCGTCCTAGCTAAGATCATGGCATTTGTCTGGATAGAAGTTAGTCAAACAATGGCCTATCCAGTATAGTTGTTTCTGCAGGATCCTGATACCAATAGTGTTTATTTGTAGATCGATAAGGGCTAGTTCACACGGGGCAAAATGGTCAGGATTTTGACACGGAAACCACATCAAAATCCTGCCACCTCCCATTGAAATCAAAGGGAGCCGGTCATTTCCTTCTTCTGCGAACGGTTTATTCCTGCTCACGGAAAAAAGAAGCGAGCTGCCCTTTCTTCAGGCTGATTCATCCGCGGCGTCTGCCTGGCGACACCAGCCTCCGAACTAGGCCTATTCATTTGGGCCTAATCCGGAGCGGAAAGCTGCGACGGAATGTGTTCACGCGGAACCCTGTGTGAACTAGCCCTAAGGACGACAGTGCGACAATTCACCATTTTGATTTTGAGTATCTTCTGGAGGCAGCAACTCAAGTCTACAGGTGACAACTGTGGATAACCCAGAGCTGGATACCATATACAAGAAAAGTGACACACATGACCAATAGAGCTTGGTTTCCTAACTAAAGTCATGGTTCTTGAAGACTTGACCCTGTAGCTTTGTGAAGGACACAGTGGCACAGACCATGTCCTCTTGTAGTATAACTCCAAAGGTTGACTTTCTGGATTTCCCTTAACCATCTATAGGTTTATCAGGGAGCCTGGACACAAAGCATATATACAGATACAAACTAGAAGACTTTGTTGAACTGGTGATGTGAAAACTGTCACGGTTGTGTCGATGCCCGAACAACCGTATGCTGAATGCTGCTTGCGCCTCCATGGAAATGGAGCTTTCCCTGGCGCCACGACGGTTGACTAGGCCCTGCCTGAGGGTGTTGGTCAGCTGTACCCAAGCTGAGCTTGACCCTGACAACTTCTGTTTCTCTAAATGCGGAGACCTAGGAGACAGGTGGGGTAAGAGCTGAAAGAGGTTAGGGACTGGGATGCTAAAGGCGGTCACCCCTAACAAAAAAATAGGTGCAGCTGCAAACAGCAACAACTAGGAAGGGACGTGCTGGAGAACTAACAGGTACAGCACAACCATAAACACACAACAGGAGTTTGAGGAGAGGAACAGTGGAGTAGTGAGGAAAGTATCACAGGACAGCGGTAAAATAAACCTGAAGCCCTTAAACAAAAAATCACTAATACCAAAACCATGTCAGGCAACCAGAAAATTCAGGAGAGGGGTTGAGAAGAAATGTTGAGAGTTAAACAGACTCTCACATAAGACAAAACTCACACCACTTCCAAATCAACTCCTGAGACTGTGCAACTTCCACAAAACACTCCTCCAAAACTGGGCCAGGAATCCTGGTTGGTAACAACGAAAACTGGCAAGAACTGAAGCCAGCAGTCAGACTTTTACAGACCCTGGAACTACTTGATTGGTTGATGACAATGTCAAACACCTGAAGCTCGCATCTACTGAGACACCCAGCCAGCTCAAGTATACACTGACGCAGCTACCAAACACCTGATTCCACAGCTCAGTAGCAAAGAGAACGACCAGACAGCCACAGGACACTGGCTCAAATCCCCAGACAAACACCAACAGAAAATACACAACAATATTACAAACAACTCAGGTCCTCACAAAAACATATGCTTTTAGTGCATTTACTTACAAGACGTCAGCTATTATTTTACTAATTTAGTACAGTGATCTTTAACTGCAAGTCAAATGCACCTATAGTAAGGTTGGGATATTGCAGAAGTTTCTTTCTTTTGTCTGTCCAGCCTGGAGTCTGATTGAGTTTAGGGGTCTGTTCTGAGACCTTAAAGGGGTTTTCACAACTCGCCTGCTCACCAACTTGTAGGCTGTATGCTCTGTTCACTTCCTGGTTTTCTCGGTACATTGGTGGGCAGGTTTTCACTTGCTGTCTAAGGGAGCGTTCACACTACCGTCGGTTTCCGACAGGTAGTGTCCGCTCCTAGTGTCCGCTCAAAATCTGGCACGGACATTAGGAGCGGACACTAGCTGTGTCCGTGACACCTGTCATTCATTTCAATGGGCATCGGGTGCGTTCTTTTGCACTCCGTGCCCGTCCTTCCCTGTCCGCAAGTGAAGATGTCCGACTTCTCAAGCAGACAGAAGAACCCTGCATGTAGGGTTTTTCTGTCCGCTTGAGAAGCGGACAGCTGTATGCACACACCTTCAAGCTCATATACACTGCATAAGCTAAATTGCTACACCGCCCATACTCCTCTCGGATAAACCGAGGATTAGGGTTGAGCGATCGTGTTCGGAAAAGATCGGATTCCGATTGGCGATCGAGAAAATTTCACGATCGCGATCGGAATTCCGAACACAATCTTTTTAGGTGGGATCGAGATCGGTACTATTTCCCACAATGGTTTGCTTAGCCTTCACACTGAGTATACGCTGATTCTGAGCAGAATGTATACTCAGTGTGAAGGTTCCGATGCGGTTCCATAGGAATGAATGGAAGCAGCCGGCACACAGCCTTAACCCCTTGCACGCCGGCTGCCTCCATTCATTCTAATGGGAGACTAAACTAACATCTCTAGTAGCTACTTACCTTCAGAGATGGCTGGTCCGGTGCCTGGTGTTCTTCTTCGCCTCGCTGCCGCCGTCTCCCAGGTTAGTGTTTAAAGAGCTAGGAAGGCGGGGCTTGTGGCTTAGGAGAGTGTGGGCGGTAAAGGGCGGGGAGACGTGACGTCTCCCCTCCCAGTACCCGCCCACATTCTCCTAACCCGCCCACACTCTCCTAACCTGGGAGGCAGGGGGCAGCGAGGCGAGAAGAGCAGCGTGGAGCGGCAGCGAGGTGGAGAACACCAGAGCAGCCATCTCTGCAGGTAAGTGGACACCAGGGGGGACTAAGTAGCCAGAGGATTAAAAAAAAAAAAAAAAATCCTCCGGCTACTTAGTGATTGTATCAATTAAAGCGTTCAATTGTTAGATTCCATGTTGTATAATGAATAGGATTGCTTTTAAAATCCGATCTCCGATTAATAAAAAAAATCCCATTGACTTGCATTGGGATCGGAATTGGGTTCGAATGAAAAATGATCGGAAATCGGATTTTAAAATCGATCCTGAAATGTCAAGATCGGCTCAAGCCTACCGAGGATATAAACTTCTATATAAAGTTCAATGCGTTTCACCTATATATTGTTAGACTGGTTCTCAGTCTCTTTTCTTTCTTTCTTGCTTCCTCTGTTTGTCTTTGGTATGCTCTGGTACTATTGTATATTATTTTAAGGGATTGAAATGTATGTATCACATGTTGATCAGTGACTGTTTAACTTAATTTGTTCTGGTAGCAGAGGATGGATAATGGCTGAAAAGACCCCTGAGTATAATAGTGCTTGTGGGACCCGCGGCATCACTTACCTATCCTGGCCCTTGCGTATGACGTCCCATAACAGTAGGTCCCCCACACACAGTATTATATGCATCACAGTAGGGGCCCCCACACACAGTATTATATGCATCACAGTAGGGCCCCCACACACAGTATTATATGCACCACAGTAGGGGCCCCCACACACAGTATTATATACACCACAGTAGGGACCCCCACACACAGTATTATATGCACCACAGTAGGGCCCCTCACACCCCAAGTATTATACTTGCCTTAAGTCCCACGAAGAGCAGCCGCATGTCCTCCTCCATCTTCTGGCTGCAAGTGCTGATGACGTCAGTCATCAGTGTCTGCGTTAGGGCAGAGGTCACTCTTCAGTCAGTGTAGGGTGTGGTCCGCGTGACCGTGGCCTGCGCTGACAACTTTCAGCGGTAAGTACATTTGTACATACCGCTGAAAGCAACTATCACTCACTAACAAGGAATCCTGTATCGGATTCCCCGTTAGTGAGTGATATAGGTGCGCAGGAGGTATGCAGATGCATTGGTCAGGGTCCCTGACCAATGTATGTGAAAAAATGCACACTAGTAGTCGGGACTCGTGGCCCATCGGGGGATTCCCCGGTTCCCCGGTGGGCCAGTCCGACCCTGTCCACCATAATAATACGGTGGATGTCAAGAAAGGGTTAAAGAGTACAACAAAATGAAATGGACAACCCCTTTAAGTGTGTACCAAAGTAGACCCAAAAATGCATTCTGCTGTGCAGAGGCGTAACTACCGGGGTAGCAGCGGTAGCGGCTGCCACAGGGCCTGGGACAATAGGGGGCCTGGCGACAGCCAGTGCCTGTGTTTTTTTGTTTTGTTTTTTTAAATAGGCCGTTACCGGTTGGAGTTACTCCAGCCAGTAACCGGCCCTACTTACTTACCGATCCTGGCAGGGGCTGGGATCGGTAAGTGACGCCACGGGCCCCATAAGCACTAATATACTCGGGGGTCTGATCGGAGGCCTAGGAGAGGTAACGGAACATATTAAAAAAAAAAAAATAGTGTTACTTATCTCTCCGGACAGGCTTTTGGGCTACGTGCGTGACGTCCCTGATGTCACATGACCGGGACCTGCATCCATATGCATCGCAATGCAGGCCCCCCAATCACATGACGTGCCGGACGTCATTGAAGATGGCCGACAGCGGTGGAGAGTGCAATGGAGCCAGGGATAGGTAAGTAACAGGTAAGTGGATTTTTATGGTTTTATCCCCCTGGGTCTCTGATTATTATACTCTGGGGTCGAGGTCTTTGGCGTCGGGGGGGCCCCCCCATGTCAAAAGTTTGCCACAGGGCCCCGCCAATCCTAGTTACGCCACTGCTGCTGTGCAACTGTGGGACAACCACTTTCATACAACCGTGCAGCAAACAGTAATTATAAGTAGAGATGAGCGAACAGTGTTCTATCGAACTCATGTTCGATCGGATATTAGGCTGTTCGGCATGTTCGAATCGAATCGAACACCGCGTGGTAAAGTGCGCCATTACTCGATTCCCCTCCCACCTTCCCTGGCGCCTTTTTTGCTCCAATAACAGCACAGGGTAGGTGGGACAGGAACTACGACACCGGTGACGTTGAAAAAAGTAGGCAAAACCCATTGGCTGCCGAAAACATGTGACCTCTAATTTAAAAGAACAGCGCCGCCCAGCTTCGCGTCATTCTGAGCTTGCAATTCACCGAGGACGGAGGTTTCCGTCCAGTTAGCTAGGGGTTAGATTCTGGGTAGGCAGGGACAGGCTAGGATAGGAAGGAGAAGACAACCAACAACTCTTATAAGAGCTAAATTCCAGGGAGAAGCTTGTCAGTGTAACGTGGCACTGACGGGCTCAATCGCCGCAACCCAGCTTTCCCAGGATCCTGAATGGAATACACTGTCAGTGTATTCCCGTATACCCGATATATACCCCCGATACCCGTTCCAACGGTGTGCCCCCCCACCTTCACCCCAGAAATACCCTGCAAGTCCCCTAGCAATAGGATTGGGGCTATATACACCCACTATTTTTGCTACTGCCATATAGTGCCATTGTCTCACTGGGAATTCAAAGAATATATTGGGCTTACATATAACTTCAATTCCAGGGAGAAGCTTGTCAGTGTAACGTGGCACTGACGGGCTCAATCGCCGCAACCCAGCTTTCCCAGGATCCTGAATGGAACACACTGACAGTGTATTCCCGTATACCCCATATATACACCCCAAATCCCCGTTCCAACGGTGTGCCCCCCCACCTTCACCTCAGAAATACCCTGCAAGTCCCCTAGCAATAGAATTGGGGCTATATACACCCACAATTTTTGCTACTGGTATATAGTGCCATTGTCTGACTGGGAATTCAAAGAATATATTGGGGTGACGTGCACCCACAATTTTTGCTACTGCTATACAGTGCCATTGTCTCACTGGGAATTCAAAGAATATATGGGGGTTATGTGCACCCACAATTTTTAATACTGGTATACAGTGCCATTGTCTGACTGGGAATTCAAAGAATATATGGGGGTTATGTGCACCCACAATTTTTAATACTGGTATACAGTGCCATTGTCTCACTGGGAATTCAAAGAATATATGGGGGTTATGTGCACCCACAATTTTTACTACTGGTATACAGTGCCATTGTCTGACTGGGAATTCAAAGAATATATGGGGGTTATGTGCACCCACAATTTTTAATACTGGTATATAGTGCCATTGTCTGACTGGGAATTCAAAGAATATATGGGGGTTACGTGCACCCACAATTTTTACTACTGGTATACAGTGCCATTGTCTGACTGGGAATTCAAAGAATATATGGGGGTTACGTGCACCCACAATTTTTAATACTGCTATACAGTTCCATTGTCTCACTGGGAATTCAAAGAATATATGGGGGTTATGTGCACCCACAATTTTTAATACTGGTATACAGTGCCATTGTCTGACTGGGAATTCAAAGAATATATGGGGGTTACGTGCACCCACAATTTTTAATACTGCTATACAGTTCCATTGTCTCACTGGGAATTCAAAGAATATATGGGGGTTATGTGCACCCACAATTTTTAATACTGGTATATAGTGCCATTGTCTGACTGGGAATTCAAAGAATATATGGGGGTTACGTGCACCCACAATTTTTGCTACTGCTATACAGTTCCATTGTCTCACTGGGAATTCAAAGAATATATGGGGGTTATGTGCACCCACAATTTTTAATACTGGTATACAGTGCCATTGTCTGACTGGGAATTCAAAGAATATATGGGGGTTATGTGCACCCACAATTTTTAATACTGGTATACAGTGCCATTGTCTGACTGGGAATTCAAAGAATATATTGGGGTTATGTGCACCCACAATTTTTACTACTGGTATATAGTGCCATTGTCTGACTGGGAATTCAAAGAATATATGGGGGTTATGTGCACCCACAATTTTTAATACTGGTATACAGTGCCATTGTCTGACTGGGAATTCAAAGAATATATGGGGGTTACGTGCACCCACAATTTTTAATACTGCTATACAGTTCCATTGTCTCACTGGGAATTCAAAGAATATATGGGGGTTATGTGCACCCACAATTTTTAATACTGGTATATAGTGCCATTGTCTGACTGGGAATTCAAAGAATATATGGGGGTTACGTGCACCCACAATTTTTGCTACTGCTATACAGTTCCATTGTCTCACTGGGAATTCAAAGAATATATGGGGGTTATGTGCACCCACAATTTTTAATACTGGTATACAGTGCCATTGTCTGACTGGGAATTCAAAGAATATATGGGGGTTATGTGCACCCACAATTTTTAATACTGGTATACAGTGCCATTGTCTGACTGGGAATTCAAAGAATATATTGGGGTTATGTGCACCCACAATTTTTACTACTGGTATATAGTGCCATTGTCTGACTGGGAATTCAAAGAATATATGGGGGTTATGTGCACCCACAATTTTTAATACTGGTATACAGTGCCATTGTCTGACTGGGAATTCAAAGAATATATGGGGGTTACGTGCACCCACAATTTTTAATACTGCTATACAGTTCCTTTGTCTCACTGGGAATTCAAAGAATATATGGGGGTTATGTGCACCCACAATTTTTAATACTGGTATACAGTGCCATTGTCTGACTGGGAATTCAAAGAATATATTGGGGTTATGTGCACCCACAATTTTTACTACTGGTATATAGTGCCATTGTCTGACTGGGAATTCAAAGAATATATGGGGGTTATGTGCACCCACAATTTTTAATACTGGTATACAGTGCCATTGTCTGACTGGGAATTCAAAGAATATATGGGGGTTACGTGCACCCACAATTTTTAATACTGCTATACAGTTCCTTTGTCTCACTGGGAATTCAAAGAATATATGGGGGTTATGTGCACCCACAATTTTTAATACTGGTATACAGTGCCATTGTCTGACTGGGAATTCAAAGAATATATGGGGGTTATGTGCACCCACAATTTTTACTACTGGTATACAGTGCCATTGTCTGACTGGGAATTCAAAGAATATATGGGGGTTATGTGCACCCACAATTTTTAATACTGGTATATAGTGCCATTGTCTGACTGGGAATTCAAAGAATATATGGGGGTTACGTGCACCCACAATTTTTACTACTGGTATACAGTGCCATTGTCTCACTGGGAATTCAAAGAATATATGGGGGTTATGTGCACCCACAATTTTTACTACTGGTATACAGTGCCATTGTCTGACTGGGAATTCAAAGAATATATGGGGGTTATGTGCACCCACAATTTTTAATACTGGTATATAGTGCCATTGTCTGACTGGGAATTCAAAGAATATATGGGGGTTACGTGCACCCACAATTTTTACTACTGGTATACAGTGCCATTGTCTGACTGGGAATTCAAAGAATATATGGGGGTTACGTGCACCCACAATTTTTAATACTGCTATACAGTTCCATTGTCTCACTGGGAATTCAAAGAATATATGGGGGTTATGTGCACCCACAATTTTTAATACTGGTATACAGTGCCATTGTCTGACTGGGAATTCAAAGAATATATGGGGGTTATGTGCACCCACAATTTTTAATACTGGTATACAGTGCCATTGTCTGACTGGGAATTCAAAGAATATATTGGGGTTATGTGCACCCACAATTTTTACTACTGGTATATAGTGCCATTGTCTGACTGGGAATTCAAAGAATATATGGGGGTTACGTGCACCCACAATTTTTAATACTGCTATACAGTTCCTTTGTCTGACTGGGAATTCAAAGAATATATGGGGGTTACGTGCACCCACAATTTTTACTACTGGTATATAGTGCCATTGTCTGACTGGGAATTCAAAGAATATATGGGGGTTATGTGCACCCACAATTTTTAATACTGGTATACAGTGCCATTGTCTGACTGGGAATTCAAAGAATATATGGGGGTTACGTGCACCCACAATTTTTAATACTGCTATACAGTTCCTTTGTCTCACTGGGAATTCAAAGAATATATGGGGGTTATGTGCACCCACAATTTTTAATACTGGTATACAGTGCCATTGTCTCACTGGGAATTCCACAAATAATTTGGGGATTCATTCACCCTACATCTCAGGCTCTTGCCATATTCACCCAGGTTGTCAGTGCTGCACCAGCTCGTTCCCAGACAGCTCGGCCCGAAAAACACGTTACCTATATAGAGGATTTGGACAATGAAGACAACATGTTCTAAATCTAATGTCTGCACCTTCTCCAGAATTAAAATAAAGGCAGCGTTTAACTTTCAAATAGCACTGCACAAAGGAAGAGCTTATCAGCTTGTCTCATGACATGCTACTGAAAAGTTTCATTTGTGTATCTTAATGTAAATATAGTTGTATAAGCTTTTTGGGTTTTAGGCACTGCCAAGTTATTTATTACCACCCGCTCCCTTATAATGATGATGACGCCAAAGTCACTGTGGGTGTTCAGAGCTCACAGCTTTGGGTGACATTTGTCTTGCTCTCTGTCGGTACCAGCTGTCTTTTTGGATACCGTAAAGTTATGTTGACTTTATTAACAGCTATAGAAGCTTTAGCCAGGTTGTGACGGTGTGTAACCCTAACAACACTAAGTGGGATACACATTAATAGTCAGTCTATGTACGCTAAACGTATCACTGAAGTAATTTTTTTTCCCTCTCCCCTAATATAAGAAAGGAACAGACATTAGACCTAAACCGGGGTTCGAGGCTTGAAAAAATCCAGTATTATTTGTTCTTCATGATGTGAAATATGTGTTGAAAAGCAACCCAAGATGAAGTCAGCCATGTGTGCCAGTGTGTTACTTGGCATGCCTTTGCTGGCCCCAACTGTAAGGGTCACTCTCCATTTCCTCCATTTTCCACTCCCCTTCACACCATTTGTGGTGAAGCAATGGGATGCACTGAAGTGCACCCTCTAGCCTCGTGTGGGATAGGGACATCAGATGCCACTCCAACCCCCTCGTCTTCCTCCGCCAGCCAACGGTGCGAAGATGAGAGGAGTGTGCTCTGAATGTTTTCTGCCTAGCAGAGGCTAGTTCTCACTTACGAAAATGGCCCCACTTTGACCTGTATATCAGGCACAATGGTGTAAGTTTCAAAGAAACATGGCACCAACAAGTTGGAAAACGTGGGCCATGCGTGGACCGTGTTTGAGTCTGGCAAGCTCCAGATCTGCTACCAGGTTCCAGCCATTATCACAGGCGCAAAAATGCCAGGCCCCAGGTGTAGCAGGGAAAAAAAAATGCCATCTCAGCCAGGATGGCATCCCTGACCTCGGAGGCACTGTGCTGTCTGTCCCCCAAGCTGATCAGTTTCAGCACGGCCTACTGACATCTCCCCATGCCAGTGTTACAGTGTTTTCCGCTAGTAGCTGGGGTGGAGGTTGCAGCTTCGTAGGGTTTCAGTCTACTCCTGCCATGAATTTTGGCCTGGGAGAGGAGATAGGCCACCCCAGTTTGCACCCGGGGAACAGACTCCACCACATTCACCCTGCCTGTCATTAAAGATAAGCACTGCAGCATCCCTGACCACAGGCGCTTGTCCATGTGTCGGTGGTCAAGTGGACCTTGCAGCAAAGCGCAGAGCTCTGGGCCCGACTGATGTTATGGGACACATGCAGGCGCAAGGCAGAGACAGCACACCAAGAGAAGTACTAACGGCTAGGCCCAGCATAGGGAGGTGCCCCAGCTGCCATCTGCTGACGGAAGGCCTGGGTCTCCAGAAGCATAAACAAACACCAACATCTCCAGGGCCAGCAGTTTATCGATGAGGCTGTTACAGGCTTGGGCATGGGGGTGGGTTGTATTGTACTTCTGCCTGCAATGAAAAGCTTGGGAAATGTGGAGTGGCTGGGAAGAGGCGCATGATGGTGCAGGCCAAAAGGGCGCATGAGGGTGAACTCCCCAATGTGTCAGAGATAGGTGTGTAGGTGTCCTTGCATCATATACTTGCACCATATTTGGCTTTGGAAGTTAATTTTGTGCCAAAAAGTGGTTAAGACAGCGATCCCTCAGCTACTCCCGTTACACTGTCTATTGAAGTTACCATCTGTGGAAGTGGACCACCATTTCTAAGATCCCAAAGGAAGCAGGCAAGAGATGTGCAGTTCAGAAAAAAAGATGAGAAAATAAGTTTAGGCTGTAGAGCACAGAGGGATCGGAGAGGACAGAGCTGGTGTCGGCCAGGTATTCCCACAACATGCGCCTATACTTGTCCCTCCTGGTGACACTAGGCCCCTGAGTGGCAGTAATTTGTCCAGGGGGGCCATTAACGTGTTCCAGACCTAGGAATAAGTCTTCCAACAGGGTAGAGTTTTGCATGCCTTTGCTTCTACCCACTGTTTTTGCTGCTTAGCTTCCCTCCACATCTACTCTGCTTTCACCCCTAAACATCACCCCAGTTTATGCCTTTGCTTCTACCCAGGTTTTTTGTTGATTTAGCTTCCCTCTACATCTACACTGCTTTAGCCCCTAGACATCACCCCTGTACATGTGGGGTCGGTGGCCTCGTCATCCACCAACTCCTCTTCCAATTGCGCACTGCCCCCTTACTGCAAACCGCACATGACCACAGCTTGCCTTGATGGCAACTGTGTCTCATGATCCCCACTTAGGTCCAGACAAGTCGGTGGCGGGTCCAAAACCCCAAAATTGGAAGGAAATGGCAGATGCTGCAGTATTTCTAACACCTGTTCCTGGTGCTCGGGCCTGGTCTGTGTTGTACCCTGCACCCTGCTTAACGCATCTGCCATATCCGAAGTTGTGCTGAGCGCATGCTAATGTTTCGTGTCCAGTGCAATGGATGGGATGGGATTTCACATAAGTCTGCCACCCATGGCCACTCATGGTTGAGCAACTGAGGGAGTTGACTTTGACGAACCCGAGGGTTTTGGAGTTGGAACTACATCAAAGGTCTGTGCTGCTCACACACTCTGCTCAACACATGATATGTTTAGTGCCAGCAGTGTGGAGACGTCGCACAACAGCCGTTGTTCCAGCAGGTACAGGCGTTGTAGGAGTGCATAGAGGCTAGCAGCGGCAACTATACACTTTAAAAACTATCCGCACAAGCGCCACACTTTCACCAGTAGCTCAGGAACATTGGGGTACCTTTTTCAAAAGATTAGCAGCAATGAGTTAAAAACGTGGCCCAGGCATGGAATATGTTGCAGGCTGCCAAGCTACAGAGCCAATCCCAGGTTACGGCCATTATCACACATGACAACATGCCTGGGCCCAGGTGCAGTGGCAAAAACCACATTGCCGTCTCATCGAGGATGGCATGACTCACTTTGTAGGCAGTGTGCTGTCTGGCCCCCAAGCTGATGAGCTTCAGCACGGCCCGCTGACGTCTCCCCACACCAGTGTTGCAGCGTTTCCAGCTCGTAGCTGGGGTCAATTTAACAGCGGAGGAGGGTGGTGTTTCAGCCCTCCTCCCAGGAATGTTGTGTGGGGAGACAAGTCAGGCCACCACATTTTGCGACCCGGTCCACGCCTCAACTACATTCAACCACTGTGCCCAAATTGAAAGGTAGCGTCCCTGTCCACATGCACTTGTCCATTCGTAACTGGTCACATGGAACTTTAGGGCTAAGCGCTGAATTTAGGGACCGCCTCATGTTTGGGGGAAAGTGCTGGTGTGGACGGCACAGTGCGGTGGCGCAGTAGACACTCTGCCCAAAAAGGGCAGAGTGTCCCCCAGCCGGGATTCCAACATCTCCTGGGCCAGATTTCTTGAGATGAGGCCGTTGAAGCCTTGGGCATGTGGGTGGGTTGCGCTGTACTTTAGCATGAAATGAAAGGCTTGGGAGATGGGGAGTTGCTGGGAAGAGGCGCATGATGGCGCGGGCAAAAGGAGAAATGGCAGGAAAAGGTGAGGATAAGGGTGAACTCCCCAAAGTGTCAGAGGCAGATGTGGAGGTGTCCTGGCTCCTGGTCTGGACTGCAGCGCCAGCCCTGTCAACAGTGGAAGAGGCAGTGGCCGCCAGGCCAAACGACGATTATCCTGCGCTTGCTCTCACCCACTGAGCCCAGGGCTTGCCTTCCAAATGATGGCACCCGCAAGAGGTGGTGAGATTCCTCTCCGCAGATCTCCAAACCATCTTGGACTTGCAAATTGCACTAAATTTGTCATGTAACTGACATGTATATGATGAGTCTATCCATTGTCTGTTCATTTTGGTGAAAGTCAGCCTGTCAGCTGACAGACAGCTGTGCTTGTCAGTGATGATGTCACCGGCTGCTTGTACCCCCAGTTTTTGCTGCTTAGCTTGCCTCCACATCCACACTGCTTTTGCCCCTACACATCACCCCTATCCATGCCTGTGCCTCTAGCCATAAGTCTGCCACCCATGGAAACTCATGGTGCAGAAAGTGAGGGAGCTGACTCTGAGGAACCCTTGGGTTTTGTAGCTGGTACTCCATCAAAGGTCTCTGCTGCTCACACACCCTGCTGAACATACGGTATCTAGGGTTAGAGCGTGTGGTGACCTCGCACAACAGTAGGTGCTTCAGGCAGATGTAGGCCTTGCTGGAGTGTATTGCGGCTAGCTCCAGGTACTGTAGACTTGGGAAAGTGGGTGTCCAAGTGCCGCACTTTCACCCTTAGCTCAGCTAATTTGGGGTATGTTTTTAAAAATCATTGCACCACTACATTGAACATGTGGGCCAGGCATGGAACGTGTTGGAGGCTGGCAAGCTCCAGAGCCCTCCAACAAGCTAAAAAACCTGGCCCCAGGGGCAGCGGGGATAAACAAATTGCCATCTCATCCAGGATGGCATCCCTGACCTCAGAGGCAGTGTGCTGTCCGTCTCCCAAGCTGATGAGCTTCAGCCCAGCCTGCTGACGTCTCCCCACACCAGTGTTGCAGCGTTTTCAGCTCGTAGCTGGGGTAAATCTAACAGCGGAGGAGGAGGAGGGTGGTGTTTCAGCCCTCCTCCCAGGAATGTTTTGTGGGGAAACAAGTCAGGAAAATTCTTGAAACGGGAGAGTTTTGCATCTTTGCCCTTGCTGCCTATGGACATCCCTTTGCCTCTAGCCACCATTTTCCCTGCTTTGCTTGCCTCCACATCCACACTGCTTTTGCCCCTAGACATCACCCCAGTCCATGCCTTAGCTTGTACCCCCAGTTTTTCCTGCTTAGCTTGCCTCCACATCCACACTGCTTTTGCCCCTAGACATCACCCCAGTCCATGCCTTAGCTTGTACCCCCAGTTTTTCCTGCTTAGCTTGCCTCCACATCCACACTGCTTTTGCCCCTAGACATCACCCCAGTCCATGCCTTAGCTTGTATCCCCAGTTTTTCCTGCTTAGCTTGCCTCCACATCCACACTGCTTTTGCCCCTAGACATCACCCCAGTCCATGCCTTAGCTTGTACCCCCAGTTTTTCCTGCTTAGCTTGCCTCCACATCCACACTGCTTTTGCCCCTAGACATCATCCCTATCCATGCCTCTTCCCCTAGCCATAACTCTGCCACCCCTGGAAACTCATGGTGCAGAAACTTTGGTTGCTGACTTTGAGGAACCCTTGGGTTTTGTAGATGGAACTCCATCAAAGGTCTGTGCAGCTCACACACCCTGCTCAAGATATGGTATTGTAGGGTTTCAGCGTGTGTGAATGACGGACAACAGCCTGTGTTTGGACAGATGTAGGCCTTGCTAGAGTGTTTTTAGGCTAGCAGCGACTCCTGTGCACTTGCAAAAGTGGGCGCACAAGCGCCGCATTTTCAACAGTAGCTTCGGTACATTTGGGTATGTTTTTAAAAAACTTTGCACCACTAGGTTAGACGTGGGCCAAACATGGAACGTGTTGGAGGCTGGCAAGCTCCAGAGCCGCTACCAGGTTCCAGCCATTATCACAGGCGTAAAAATGCCAGGCCCCAGGTGTAGCAGGGAAAAAAAAATGCCATCTCAGCCAGGATGGCATCCCTGACCTCGGAGGCACTGTGCTGTCTGTCCCCCAAGCTGATGAGCTTCAGCACCGCCTGCTGACGTCTCCCCACACCAGTGTTTTAGCGTTTGCCGCTAGTAGCTGTGGTGGAGGTTGCAGCGTCGTAGGGTTTCAGTCTACTCCTGCCATGAATTTTGGCCTGGGAGAGGAGATAGGCCACCCCAGTTTGCACCCGGGGAACAGACTCCACCACATTCACCCTGCCTGTCATTAAAGATAAGCACTGCAGCATCCCTGACCACAGGCGCTTGTCCAAGTGTCGGTGGTCAAGTGGACCTTGCAGCAAAGCGCGGAACTAAGGGCCCACCTGATGTTGAGTGACACGTGCTGGTGCAAGGCGGGGACGCCACACCGGGAGAAGTTGAGACGGCTAGGGACGGCATAGTGAGGTGCCACAGTTGCCATCAGGTCCGGGAAGGCGGGAGTTTCAACAAGCCGGAACGCCAACCTCTCCTGGGCCAGCAGTTTAGCGATGTTGGCGTTCTAGGCTTGCGTGGGTGGGTGGTTAGCGGTGTATTTCTGCCGGCGCTCCAATGTCTGAGAGATGGTGGGTTGTTGTAAAGAAGCGCCTGATGGTGCCTTTGATGGTGCAGGAGAAGGAGATAAGACAGAAACAGGGGAGGATGAGGGAGAAGTCAACAAAGTGGCGGAGGCAGATGAAGTGATGTCCTGGCTCGTCCTCTGGAGTGCATCGCCAGCACTGTGAGCAGAGGCAGTGGCATGAACGGCGGGCGACGTTTGTCCTGCCGTTGCTGCCTGCCACTGATTCCATTGCTTGGATTCCAAATGACGGTGCATTGAAGTGGTGGACAGGTTGCTCTTCTCAGGGCCCCTACTCGATTTCGAGAGGCAAATTGTGTAGACGACACTATATCTGTCCTCGGCGCATTCCTTGAAAAAACTCTACACCTTCAAGAAACGTGCCCTCGATGGGGGAGTTTTTCTGGGCTGGGTACAAAAGGGAACATCTTCGGACATTCCGGGTCTGGCCTGGCTTCGGCAAAGCAGCTGACCTCTGCCTCTGGACATGTCTCTGCCTCTAGCTACCCTTTTTGGTGCTGCACCTGCCTCAACATCCACACTACTTTCCCAGCTTGACATCTGCCTTGTCCAGGTGGGGTCGGTGTCCTCGTCGTCCACCACCTCCTCTTCCAACTCCTGTCTCGCCTCCTCCTCCTGCACAATGCGCATGTCAACTGGCTGCCCTGACAGCAACTGCGTCTCATCGTCGTCGATGAGGGTGGGTTGCTGGTCATCCGCCACCAAATCGACCGGAGATGGAATGGAGGAGACTCTAGTGTTTGAGCATCTGGACACAGATACTCGTCTGTTAGGTCCGTGGAATCGCGAAATGGAGGGGCAGGTTGCGGTACAGTCAAAGGAAGGGAGAACAGCTCTGGGGAGCAGGGACAGTTGGGGTTATTGTTCTGAGAAGATTGGGAATTTTGGGTGGAAGGAGGACAAGACTGTTGGGTAAGAGGAGGTAGAGGCTGACTGGCTGGTGGACAATGTGCTTTAAGCGTTATCCGACAGCCATTGCAAGACCTGTTCCTGGTTCTCGGGCCTACTAATCTTTGTACCATTCAGCCTAGTTAATGTGGAACTTTTGTGCAAAGCGCAGAACTTAGGGCCCGCCTGATGTTAAGGGACACACGCTGGTACAAGGCTCAACTCACCCTAAGTGCCAAAAACACTGCTGGTGCAAGGCTCTACTCATGCCAAGGGCCTCAATCTCTGCTGGTAGCTCAGCTTAAGGTCATGTAACTTTGTTTGGAAGGGCTCATGTTAAGGGCTAGAAAAGTGAATTTTGGAAGGTCTTATCACATCACACACACACACACACACACACACACACACACACACACACACACACACACACACTCAAAATGACAGTTAAGGGTGAGGGCTTTTGGAATTCCCATTGCCTATTCCATTTGTGGTTGTCATGGGGAACGTGATTTAAAGGGGTGGTTGTTACTGTTTGTTGAGCTTAAATTGGGGTTTGTGTCCATCCATTTGGGGAGTAAAGAAGGTTTCCAGGTATTTTCCCACTTTGATAGAGGTTTTTTTGAATGTGGAAAGTGTGTAGTTGTTAGGCAGTGATGTTGGGGTAATAGAGGGTCTTTGGTGTGTTAGATGCCCCCAGGCATGCTTCCCCTGCTGTCCCAGTGTCATTCCAGAGGTGTTGGCATCATTTCCTGGGGTGTCATAGTGGACTTGGTGACCCTCCAGACACGGATTTGGGTTTCCCCCTTAACGAGTATCTGTTCCCCATAGACTATAATGGGGTTCGAAACCCGTTCGAACACACGAACATTGAGCGGCTGTTCGAATCGAATTTCGAACCTCGAACATTTTAGTGTTCGCTCATCTCTAATTATAAGAAACAATTGTCTCAAAAATTGTGACTTACATTAGTGTGTACTGAAGCAGATCCAAAAACGAACGCTGCTACACATCTGTAAGGTACGAGGACGTACATGCCACAAATGTACATGAACATACACAGAATCGCGTGTTTAACAATTGTCAAAATCGCAGGATTGTGACAACCATTTCTTGCATGAAATGAAATTGGGGTTTATGTAGGAATAAATATACGGGTTATTTATTGCTCACACACCCCTTTAAAAAGGTGTAACATATTTATTGAAGCCAATTTATCTACACCCTTTAATAAAAATGTATACGCCTTAAACAAAATCACAACCGCTCCCAAGAAGAATAGAAGTGGTATGAAATGCCAGATGTATGGCAGCTCAGCAAAAGAATGACAATTTTCATAACATGCCTCAGGATTAAAAGATTAATATGCCCAAAATAGTCCTGCGGCAGCGGTCGCCGTATTCTCACCCAGATTCAGGATTCCAGAGAGGAGAACTGGAACAGAATGGATCAGACAGTATTCTCAATTTCATGCACTTCGTCCTACGTAAAGATAGAGGAGACAGGATAAAACCATAAAAATGAGCCATGGCCCCCTAACTAAGCCTGTCCCATGGGACAATGAAGCAGAATAGGGTGCTCATTAAAAATCAATAGGCTCTATAATGCATTGACCTACTGGATCCCCCAAATGAAAAGTCACTTGTAAATGAGCTGAAGACCACCCTCTTCTGTTACCGCCATAAGCTCTATTAGTGCAAGTGTGTGATGTAGACGACCCCATTAGTAAAAGTCCTCCATTGGGCTGTGTCCCCGGTTCCATTCCAGTTGCAACTGAAATGGCTTATGTGACCACTGCAACCAATCACTGGCCTCAACAGCCACATGTGGGGTACCAGTGATGTCATCAGTACCCAATATATGATCACTGAGGTCGGAGAGTGGCTGAAGGAGACATCGGAGCCACTTCACGCCTAATCAGTGGGAGAACGGAATGGACTGTGGAACCCAAAAACGTAAAAGAGGATCCAGGGTAGGTGGGTATCCCTTCATTTGTTATATTTTACCCCAGCCCTCACTGGATTTTCTAGTTTAACTTTAATACCCCTTTAAGGCTCAAGCCCCATGTTGCTGCAATGCGCCTTTTTTTTGTTGCAGAAGTTGTTGCGGTTTTTTGAGCCAAAGCTATGAATGGCTACAAAAGCAATGGGATATCTAAAGGAAGTTCTTATACTTCTACATTCTGCTCGATCCAATCCTGGCTTTGGCTCAAAAAGCCGCTGCAAAATCTGCTACAAAAAAGCTGCGTCTACGCAACGTGGGGCCTCAACCGTAAAGGGAATACAGTCCAGTCTGCGGGCAACATGTAATCGAGCAGGAGCGGCGCAGTGGATAGATGTGATCTGATGTATACTTTTTGCATTAGAAAAATATGGATTCCATGTATATTTCGTATTTTCCACAAAACTCTGTGAATCTATCCCTATTACGGTAGTGTGCAATATCTCTATCTTTTATTTCTTCATGCAGCAGAGAGTGGATATGGCTGACTTTCTTATAAGCGAATGCTCAGGAGAATAATTCCCAAGTTTATAGCTGTTATTTTCTCGCTTAATTTAGACAACATCAGGAATCTGTGTCTTGCGTTTTCGTTATTAGCCTCTTACAAGAGTGAGTGCTGCTGCGGCACAAGAGTACAGAGGGCTGCTGCGGCACAACTCCTAACCATCTGCATCTCCTCAGCTTTGAAGTGGACAAAAATACAACATTCTCCAGCCGTGAACGATTACGGCGGCAGAAGATGAGTGTGCTGATCTTGTGGGAGAAAGTATACTGAAGTGATTATGTCAGTAAGGGCAGAGATGGGCAATGGAAACAAGTAAGCGAATGCGGAGTGTGTTAGATTAGGAACGCAGAGTATTTCAGGAGACCATATACAGATAGATTAATCGAATTTAATGTCACAGGAAATGAAAAGCTGTCACCATATTATTTGCATTCACTGTCACCGCAGAGGCACAGCTGCTGGGGCTGTCACTCACATCTATGTGAAGCAATGTTGGAAACCGACAGTGCATAGTCATGGTTGGTAAATATAACCCTCTTCTTCAAGGACAACTAAAGACAAACTTAAAGAGGACCTACCACCAGATCCCAGAAGCCCAAAGGAATACATCACATGATTGGAGCTGTCACCCTGAGCATTCTAGTGTTTTGTTCATCCTATTCTGTTCAGCTATTCCAAAGATATAAGCCCTGTTAGTGTTGATGAGTCTACTAGCCAAATGGGCGGTAACAATGCATGACTTCCTATACACAGAGACCCTGCACCCAGAGAAACCACAGTGTTACTGCCCACTTGGCTACTAGATCCTAATTTATATCAACACTAACAGTCCTTATATCTTTGGAATGACTGAACGGATTTGTATAAACAAAACACCAAAATGCTCAGGGTGACAGCACCGATCACATGATGTAAGTCATTGGGCTTTTCAGGTCTGGTGACAGGTGCCTCTATCGCATTTTTCAGTACGTATGGATTTTCTCAGTATTCATGATCAGGAGCGCTCTGCTAATGAGGTGGAGTGAGGCGGCCGCCTCAGCCGGCATTTTTACACTTTTTTTTTTATTATTCTATTTTTTTTTCCCCTAAACTAGCTTAAGACAGACCGCTTTGAAAACAAAGCTGAGCGGACCTGTCCTGGGCTAGCTTAGACCTTTACATAGCGGCGCAGATGGCAATGCTAAGACGTCATCACGTCTCCTGCGCTGAGACATAGACGTCTTGTGCGCGGGTGAAGGAAGGAGAGGCGGTGGTGGCGGCTCCTCCATCAAGGGATTGCAGATATATGAGGATATATAATTTTTTTTTTTTTAAATAGGCCGCTACCTGCTAGGGATACTCCAGCAGGTAACAGCAAATTTACCTACCTATCCCTATTCCTGTTCATGTCTGCCCCCTGCTTCCCCTTCTGCTATAGGATACAAAAGGGGGGAGCAGAAGCAGCTGTGAGCAGGAGCGTGCTCGCGAACCCCAACAACTACCATTATTATTATACTCCGCGGTCTTTTCAGACTCAGGAGTATAATAATTGGAGACGCAATGGAGGTGGAGAAACTTTAAAAAAAAAAAAAAAAAAAAACACAACACAGTTTATCACCTTTTCTGGATCTGGTGTTACTCTTAACAGGCTTCGGGCCTTTATGGTAATGTCCCAGACGTCACATGGAGCAGGCCGATGTCATTATGTGTCGCAACAACGTCCATATGACGTCAGGTCCGACATTGAAGACGGCCGAAAAATGCAGGGAGTGCGCGGGATAGGTAAGTAACAGTGGTTTTTATGTTTGTCACCTCCCGGGATCTCTGATCATTATACTCTGGGGTCTGAAAAGACTCTCACACACACACACACAATGTGGGTTGGTTGCCTGGAGAAGTAAGGAGTCAAAGATGTCTGTGTTGCAAGAGACGGGAAATGTGAGCGATTAGTCAGAGACGTTTCTTGAAAGTCACAAAATGTTACTCCACTATAATGTTACCACCAGAACCCCCACCCCGGAATTCAGTTTAGGGGAAAGGGGGACGTCTTTCTATCGTCCGCCTCAGGCAGCAGAGAGGCTAGGTTCACCACTGTTAATGATACATCCACAACATGCAGAATTATCCTCAGTGAGGTGTATAGGTACAAGTTTATACATTCAGGGTTTTTTTCCCTACAGCTGGGTCTAGGCATCACATTCTATCTGAGATGTAGATGTTAAGGCGTTAGCTGATCTTTCATTTCCGATGTTGGCAGCAGATATAACATTGAGTGGGCTGAAGAAAATTCTGGGAATTGTTTCGAGAGCTGTTGCATTACATTACTGAAATTGTGTTTCATTTTCACCATTATCTCTGCAAATAAACACATTCTAAGAGAACAAGTGTGTAGATTAAATCTAATGTGAGTGTCTGTGACTTGATTTGTTTAGTCATAGAAAGTGAATACGGTGTACCTGCAGCACAAAAATGTGCAACATTACAGGAATCCATCAGATCCAAAATGCCTCCAAACCAATACTAGTACTGTGTACTATTAAAATAGTACTGTACTTTAAAAGGAGCCAAAACATATGACGGTGGCCACCAATGGATGAAGCAATGCAAAGATAATCATTAATATGCAAATCCACCTGCAAGTCAATCAAGGAAGGGGGGGGGCTGATGTGCTAGATCTGCCTACAAACAGTCACAAGTTCTCCAGTTCTTTTTAGATATCAATCCTTTAAAGGAACTGTCTAGGCTTAATTTTTTTATGGCCTATCCTCAGGATAGGCCATAAATACCTGATTAGTAGAGGGCCGACACCTGGCCCCCAGACCGATCAGCTGTACACAGCTGCTTTCTGTACGCAATATGGGGGCAGAAGCAGAAAGCTTGATCTACTGTATCATGACCTGCAGCTCAGCTCTTATTTAAGTCAGTAAGAACTGCAGTGAAGGTGGCCGGCCGCTAAACAATGGACAGAGCTTGCTGTCTCAGTCCTGTTTTGTGTGGATGCCAGAAGTGGTTCCATACAACTGATTGGTCCAGGGCACCAGGCGTCAGCCTCTATCGATCCTGAAGTTACGTGCACGTGTGATAATCCTTTGGAAATTTTTTCAATAATTTATTTTTTATGTAAAGTCCCATTTTGCTCTGAACAATCCTTTTTGCTACAAAACTACTTCTGACAATAAACCAATCACAGAATGTGAAGCATTCAGCTAGGGAGAGGTCCTGACAGCAAGTGCTTGATTTCCCTGTAGTGCCTCCAGAGGACATAATACTACTGCAGGCATTTCATATATATTTAAGGGCAGGGTCGACTGGCCCACTAAATTCTTCACCCAGAACAGCACCCATGAGATTCCTCACTAGACACGCTTGTGAATAGAGCGATCACTTTAACAGTCAAAGGGTGCATTCACACTGAGTAAACGCTAGCTTATTCTGAACGTAAAACACGTTCAGAATAAGCGGCGTCTAAAGCAGCTCCATTCATTTCTATGGGAGCGGGGATACGAGCGCTCCCCATAGAAATGAATGGGCTGCTTCTTTCACTCCGTGCAGTCCCATTGAAGTGAATGGGGAGTGCCGGCGTGTACGCTCCGGCATGAGCAGAGCTTGCCGTATACGCCGGCACTCCCCATTCACTTCAATGGGACTGCACGGAGTGAAAGAAGCAGCCCATTCATTTCTATGGGGAGCGCTCGTATCCTCGCTCCCATAGAAATGAATGGAGCTGCTTTAGACGCCGCTTATTCTGAACGTGTTTTACGTTCAGAATAAGCTAGCGTTTACTCAGTGTGAATTCACCCCAATAATGTGCATGACAGAAACTGCACCCACTTATCCACAGAATTGTGCAGCCATTCGTGCGGTTTTAACTGTATGTTGCTGTCAGACTGAAAGTTTTACCCTATTAAATAGCCCTTGGAATTTTTAGACTTCTACTTGTAGTTCTGTACTTATAGCTCTTATACAAAACATGACAGCTATAATTTTAATAAGAATTTTAATATGAAAATCTGGATACTCGAGTCAAAATTTCTCAGCCATTGGTTGACATGACATGATGCCTTATGAGCACCAGATTGATGCCACAATTATAGCAATTATGCTCCTACTAGATCTGTCACTCCACATAGGAGATGGATCTAGAAAATATGGGGCAGATGGTACCCATTAACATAATACATAGTGCATTTGTCCCTAAAATAATAAAATCACCATGAAATATAAATCATTGCATTATATCTTCTGTCGAGTTGTTAAAAGTTTTATACCCACAAGTGTTGTCACAGACTCCTGTTTAGACCAAATGCACACACGGCCATCAACATGCACAAACAGGAAACTGATGGCATCCATGTGTCATCCGTGCTTTCCACAAACCTATATACGTCAATGGAACTGTCCTGGGTTTTGTAGCCCAAGATGTTGGCCTCCACAATGACTCGAGAAAACCGAAGTTAGACTTACCGGTAACGTTGTTTCCATGTTTTCACCATGACGGCTACACAAGGAGGTTGACCTCTGACCCTCTGTAGGGACAGGAATTGAGAGACTCACTGTTACGTTCATGTCTATGCCCAGACCCAGAATCTGGACTGCAGACTGCACCGCTAAGGGAACAGGGGAAGGAGACTTTCCCTGACCCTACGGCGGCTAGCTAGGCCCTGCCTGCGGGTGGTGGTCAGCTGTTCCCAAGCTAGCCTTGGCCCCGACAACTCCTGGCTCTCTAACACGAAGGCCTAGGTGACAGATAGGGCGAGAGCTACAAGAGTTAGGAACTGGGGATACTAAGGTGGTCACCCCTACAGAAACCCAGGTGCAGCTGCAGACAAAACAAATAGGATGGGATGTGCTGGACAACAGACACGCAGCACAACACAATACGTAACAAGAGAATGAGGAGAGGGACAGTGGAGAGGTGAGGAAAGGGTTAACACAGGACTGGGGCAAAACAAACAAACCCAAACCTCACAAATAACCAGATAGTGCCAGGCAAACAGAACTGAAGGACAGGGTAGAGTAGAAGTGTGGAGGGGGAAACCAGACTCACACACAAGGCAACACTCACACCACTTCCTAGTCAGTTGTAATTCCATAAACCACTCCTCCTTGGGGTTAGGGTAACAACATTACCAGTAAGGCTAACTCCAGTTTTCCATGATGTCCACCACTGCCAAAAAGACCTTACGTCCAAAGGCTAAATCACTGACGGAACCTAAATCTAACCTGTAGTGTTTAGCAAAGGTCAGCGAACTAGCCCAAGTGGCAGCTTTGTATATCTGCTCTAGGGAAGCTTGCTCTAGTTGAGTGAGCTTTGATGTTCCCTGGTTCTGGTAGATTCTTTAAAAGGTATGCCTGCCGGACTGTCGCCTTAATCCACCTTGCGATGGTAGTTTTGGAAGCCTTATGCCCTTTATCTCTACCCCCAAATTGAATTAACAAATTGTCTTCCTTCCTCCTGGAGGAAGTAATTTTCAAGTAGGCGACCACTGCCCTTCTGTAGAGATGAGCGAACACTAAAATGTTCGAGGTTCGAAATTCGATTCGAACAGCCGCTCACTGTTCGAGTGTTCGAACGGGTTTCGAACCCCATTATAGTCTATGGGGAACATATACTCGTTAAGGGGGAAACCCAAATCCGTGTCTGGAGGGTCACCAAGTCCACTATGACACCCCAGGAAATGATACCAACACCCTGGAATGACACTGGGACAGCAGGGGAAGCATGTCTGGGGGCATAAAAGTCACTTTATTTCATGGAAATCCCTGTCAGCTTGCGATTTTCGCAAGCTAACTTTTCCCCATAGAAATGCATTGGCCAGCGCTGATTGGCCAGAGTACGGAATTCGACCAATCAGCGCTGGCTCTGCTGGAGGAGGCGGAGTCTAAGATCGCTCCACACCAGTCTCCATTCAGGTCCGACCTTAGACTCCGCCTCCTCCGGCAGAGCCAGCGCTGATTGGCTGAAGGCTGGCCAATGCATTCCTATGCGAATGCAGAGACTTAGCAGTGCTGAGCCAGTTCTGCTCAACTACACATCTGATGCACACTCGGCTCTGCTACATCTGATGCACACTCGGCTCTGCTACATCTGATGCACACTCGGCTCTGCTACATCAGATGTAGCAGAGCCGAGTGTGCATCAGATGTGTAGTTAAGCAGAACTGGCTCAGCACTGCTAAGTTTCTGCATTCGCATAGGAATGCATTGGCCAGCCTTCGGCCAATCAACGCTAGCTCTGCCGGAGGAGGCGGAGTCTAAGGTCGGACCTGAATGGAGACTGGTGTGGAGCGATCTTAGACTCCGCCTCCTCCAGCAGAGCCAGCGCTGATTGGTCGAGTTCTGTACTCTGGCCAATCAGCGCTGTCCAATGCATTCCTATTGGAAAAAGTTTGTCACAAAAATCACAATTACACACCCAATAGAGCCCCAAAAAGTTATTTTTAATAACATTCCTACCTAAATAAAGGTTATCCCTAGCTATCCCTGCCTGTACAGCTATCCCTGTCTCTTAGTCACAAAGTTCACATTCTCATATGGCCCGGATTTGAAATCCACTATTCGTCTAAAATGGAGGTCACCTGATTTCGGCAGCCAATGACTTTTTCCGATTTTTTTCGATGCCTCCGGTGTCGTAGTGCCTGTCCCACCTCCCCTGCGCGGTTATTGGTGCAAAAAAAAAAGCGCCAGGGAAGGTGGGAGGGGAATCGAATTTTTTTGGAGTTTGCCACGTGATGTTCGATTCGAATCGAACACATCAAACAGCCTGATATCCGATCGAACATGTGATCGATAGAACACTGTTCGCTCATCTCTACCCTTCTGACATCCAGAGCCTGACACTCCCTTTCTTTTGGTGAAGAGAGATTTGAACAAAAGGAGGGGAGGACTATGTCCTGCTCTCTGTAGAATTCTGACACTATTTTAGGCATAAAATTTGGATCTAGCCTTAAGACAATCCTGCACTCCTGATTCTAAGATAAGGATCCCTGAGGGCCTGAATCTCCCTAAGTGCCTAGCAGTGGTGATAGTGATCTGGAAAGCTACCTTCCAGGACAGGAATTTTAAAGGGATGTTGTCAATGGGCTCAGACGGATCCCTAGACAGAGCACTTTTAAAGTACTCTGGCTGAGGCCCAACGCTAAACCTGACTGTAAATAAATCTAAAATCTGACCTATATTAGAGCTGCTCTGATTAGGCAGGGAGTCTTGGGCCCAGGAGCAAAACAGTTTCCAGATTGAGGTAGATGGTGTTGGTGACCGGCTTCCTACAGGCTTTAAGGGTCTTAAAGGGGTTGGCCACTTTCATATCTATATTGACAAACAAATGTACAATAAAAAGATATACAATTTTTCAATATTCTTTCTGTATCAATTCCTTACAGTTTTCTAGATCTCTGCTTGTTGTCATTCATTCTGTTACTTCTAGAGGATAAAACTCTGACCATGGTCATGTGATTTACGGTCCATGGTCATGTGATGAGCACACAGGTGCTGCTCGTTATAGTCACAGCACAATAATCAGCCTGGTAATCAGCTGTGCACCTGTGTACTCATCACATGACCATGGACCGTAACTCACACGACCATGGTCAGGCTTCTATCCACTAGAAGTAACAGAATGAATGACAGCAAGCCGAAATCTAGAAAACCGTGAGGAATTGATACAGAAAGTATATTGGAAAATTGTATATCTTTTTATTGTACATTTGTTTGTCAATATTGGTCTGAAAGTGGCCAACCCCTTTAACTACCTTTTCAGATAAGCCCTTAGATCTCAGGAAGGACCCTTCAGGATCCATGCTGATAAGTGAAGATAGTCCAACTTCTGATACGTGAGAGGACCCTGTTGAAGCAGATCCGGCCTTATCGGCAGAATCCATGGGTAGCCTAGGGCCAGCTCTCTGAGAAGAAAGAACCAATTTCTCTTTGGCCAGAATGGCAATATCAGAATTACTCTCGCTCCTTCTCTGCCAGATCTTCTGCAATACGCCAAGTCCCAGTCCCACTTGTGGGCAAACGCTTCTATCCTACATGGGATGTCTGACGGTCTTAGGGAGAGAAAGGTGCTCTGGAAGTAAACAAGTCCACCTGAGGAAGACCCTAGTGTTGAGTGAGCATCTGAAAAACTTAATGGTTTAGGCTCCACTTGTTTGGATCAAGTCTTTGGTGACTTAAGAAGTCTGCCTCTAGATTTTCTGGTCCTTTCAGATGAGTAACAAAAAAACAGAACACATAGCTAAGCAACCAAAAATGTATAAAGGAATGCATAGGTCCCCTATCAACTCTGCAAGGCCCTAAATGATCAATGTCCTTACCATGTACTAAGTACCAACAAGCAAAAAAGAGAAGGTAAGTATGACACCTAATATGCATGTAAAAAAGTTTTATTTCACACATTATTTAAATACATAAAATCATACTTTATTAAATTACAAACCGTGTTTAAAAATTTGGACATAGAAGGAAAAATTTACATGTACAAAGAAAACTGGGTCGAGTGGCGTGCAAAGATGGAAAACTGTCCCTATAGAGTCCTTTTATCTCACATAACAACAAATATACAATGTTGAAGGTGTACAAATCAGCCCAAGGCTGAGTATCAACCAACATGTATTATGCACACACTACAAGTATTCAGTATTTAGTAACCACTTCTATAGTAAACACACAGCATGGGACTCTATAAGCCCTATAGTAGTAGATAGGGAGTTAAGGTTTTTTTCTGCCCAGCTGAGGATCTTGTAGGACAGAGAAGCTAGGGAAGAGAGGATCTTGTGCCCCCTTGTCTGCGGCTGTAAGACACAGTTGTGTTTTTGTCGGAGAGAATCCGGACATTCTGAACCTGAAGCATAAATGCCCCTGCTTTTAACGTCTCCCAAACTGCCCCTAACTCTCTGTAGTTTGACAACTGCGCCGGACCTAGTCCCCTAAAGGTAATCTGGGCCTATCTTTGCCCCCCAACCTTATAAACTTGCGTCAGTCTGAACCAAGGTGACTGACCAAAAATGCCATGGAACCCCTACAACCAAATTGCTGCTTTTTACCCACCAGCCTAGGGAGTCCTTCACTCTTTGGAGGATGTGGATACTGGTATCTAGGGAGGATGGAGAATGGTCCAGGAACCTAGGATCCATCTCTGAACACACAGAGTGTGATTTTGACCCCAGCTGACGCAAGGGATACAGGCTGTTAGCTGTACCAGAAGACTCATAGCCTGTCTTATCCTGCACCTCCTCGCCTTTTGAAAGGCTAGAATGCTGGCTTTCAACCTCTTTTGCCCTGTAGCAGAAAGGATTCCTGCCTTCCCAAGTCTAGGAGTATCCCTAAGAACCTCTTTTCCTTCTGAGGGAGAAGATTCAACTTTGAATAATTTATAATCCAACCTAGGATATTCAAGAATTGGATTACAAAATCCCTTTTCTTGATTAAGACCCTGAATAACTGCTACTATCAAAAGGTCGTCTAGATATGGGATAATGGGACCGTCCTGCTGTCTTAGGGAGAATACCACCTCCACCATCACCTTGGTGAACACCCTCAGGGCAGAAGAGATCCCAAAGGGTAGAGCCACAAATTGATAATGGAGGACCTGAATCACAAATCTCAGATACTGCTGGGATTCCACTGCTATGGGGATACGATAATATGTGTCCTTGAGGTCCAAGGTACACATCAAGGCATCTCTTGCAATCAAGGGACCTGATTGTTTCCACTCTGAAGTGGCAATACCGGACTGACCTGTTCAAGTATTTCAGATTTATGATCAATGTGAAAGATTTGTCTGGTTTCCTTACTAGGAAAAGGGAGGAATAATGTCCCCTCCCTCTCTGAAGAACAGGCAGCAGTGTTACCACCCCAAGTTCTAGAAGGCTGGCCACTTTTCTCTGAACCTGCTGCTGTAGAAACCTGAAATCTGGTGGGAGAAACTGACACAAATTCTATTTTCTACCCTGACTAGGACTTGTAAAACACAGGGATTTGAGGTTACCTTTTCCCATTCTACCAGGAACCCCTTTGACCTCCCTCCGACCCTGGCGTCATAATTTGTCCTCAGATCTAATGGAGGAAGAAAAGTTTGGGTTGAGGAGATAACCCCCTGCCCTTGCCTCCTTTAGGGTAGCTCCATCTGCCACCTTTCCCTCCCCCCCCCCCTATAACTACCCTCTGGGATTTTTTTTTTTTTTTTTGGGGGGGGGAAGGAATAGGGCTTTTTGACTTGTTTCTGCTCAGGGAACCCTTTCTTTTTGTCAGCCGCTTTCTCGAGAACTGTGTTGAGCTCTGGTCCAAACACGAATTCCCCCGAGAAAGGCAAACAACATAATTTGGCCTGACCAATACTTAAGCCATAAGGCCCTGCGGCCAGCCATAGCTAAAGCCCCCTCTTTTGCTGTAAATCTAATACATTCAGCCGAAGAGTCCGCTAGAAACCCTGTGGCTGATTTTAATAAGGGAACTGCCTGAATGATATCTTCTCTGGGGGTTTTGTCTTTAATAGGAGTCTCCAACTGCGAGAGCCAGATACAAAGTGTCCTAGCCACTAAAGTGGCCACTATATTAGACTTTTAGACTCAGTAAAGCTGTCTCCCAATTTTTCTTAAGGAGTCCAACAGCTTTACGGTCCATTGGGTCCTTTAATTGGGCTGAGTCTTCTAATGGAAGGTCAGTTTTCTTAACTACCTTATCCACTTGAATATCCACCCTAGGGATATTATCCAAAATTTTCGACTCTTCTGGCTGAAACACAAGGCGGTTTTTAAACTCCCGAGAGACTGAAATCCTTTTTTCTGGCTCTAACCATTCATCTCTAACTCATTAAGGGTCCAGTTACAAGTAAAATGGTGAAGGATTTGGTGTGGAATTTTCCACGCTGAAAAAAAAAAAAAAAAAAGCCTCCCATTGATTTCAGTGGATTCCGCTAGCATTTTTTTCCCCACTAGTGGAACACCCGCCCTTTTCTAGATTTCAAACCCCCAAACTTATCATCCTGAATGGTTTTAGGTTTCACTACCTCTTCAATGTTCATGGTTTTACATAAAGCATTCAATAAATTATCCATGTCTTCTGAAGAAAAAAAAAAAAAAAATCTCACTGTCATCATCATGATCAACAACTGAGAAATCTTCCCCAATGGACTCTGAGTATGAGCAAAAGGCTTCATTATCGGAGTCCGAGGAAACAATAGCCTGGACCCTGGGCTTTCCCCAGGGAGGCTCAGAACTAGACAGCAGGAAGCTAGAAATGGAGGACTGGACTTCTTCTTTAATTAAAGAGCGGAAGTCCTTCAAAAATGTCGGCTTTTCCTCCTTAAGGACTTGCGTTATACATCCTAAGCATATGGCTTTAGAATAGGAGTCGGCCAACTCTTTTCTACAAAGTGGACATTTCCTTGGTCTTTTTGCTACACCCTTGCCCCTATGGGAACCTTCAGTCTCCACCTAAAAATGGAAAGAAAAGGAAGCCCAAATTACATTCTGCCCCATTAAAAAAATAACTTAGGAACAGAGCAGCTGCTCCAGGTACTCACAACACCAGAGGAGATAGAAGCAGCCAGGGAATCTGTCACAGACAGCTGTGACTCCGGGAGCGACATGTTGGAGCATACAGTGATACACCACGTACCTCGCAGGAATGCCGCCTAGTTCACTCAATCCCCAGCATTTTAAAATTCCCGCCTGCGATTACATCACTTCCTGTGCGCATACCACGTGCACCACATCCTGGCCGTTCCTCCCCTGTGTGCTGGACTGGAGCCTGCACCCTCTCTTCCCCCTGCATTAGCCCTAATGGATCGCTGGATGGGGGAGCTTATCCACCTAGGGGAAGGCAACAGCGAAACCCCAGCATCCTTCATGGTCCAGGGAGGTAGCCCCGTGGACTATGACCGAGGACCAGACAGTGGTAAAAATGTTCTTTTCCCCTGACGGAGAGCCTCTCATCCTGAGAGTTTTTTGGCGCCGATTTTGACGCTGAATCTGCCTCAGAGTCCATGTGGAAAAAAAAGCCTCCCATTGACTTCAATGGGTTCCTTTTTTGCTAGATACCGTGTTAGAGTCCATTCACACGGAGGAAAATGGTGAGAAATTTGGTGTGGAATTTCAGCGCTGAAAAAAGAAAAAGCTAGCAGAAAAATGAACACATAGAATTCAATGGAAGGCTTTTTTTTTTTTTTTTTTCAGCCCTGAAATTCCACACCAAATTCCTCACCATTTTCCTCTGTGTGAATGGACCCTTAGAGCCATACCAAAGAACTGTTCTGTTGTCCTACCTCCAGTGAAAATGAGTATCCATATATCATATGGGTGGCCATGTGTGCTCAACCTGTGGCTCCATTCATACAGGGACCTGCATTCTCATGACTGGTGGGGGCTCCAGCAATCACACAGGTATCATCCGTTCTAATAAAAGCTGAAGACTTGGTACATCCCCTTTAAAGAGGACCTTTCACCATATCTGGGCACATGCAGTGTTATATACTGCCAGAAAGCTGACAGTGCGCTGAATTCAGCGCACTGTCGGCTTTCCCGATCCATGCCCGGTGTAAAGTGCTATCGGTCCCGGTACCGTAGCGCTTTACAGTCAGAAGGGCGTTTCTGACCATTAGCCAGGAACGTCCTTCTGCCTCGCGGCGCCAATCGCGCTGTGCTGTGGAGCCGGGAGGAACTTCCCCCTCACGCTCCTGATAATACTCGTCTACGGACAAGCTGTGTGAGCAGAGGGAGGGGGCGTTCCTCCCCGCTCCACAGCACAGCGCGATTGGCGCCGCGAGGCAGAAGGACGTTCCTGGCTAATGGTCAGAAACGCCCTTCTGACAATAGAAGAGCTACGGTACCGGGCCGTAAGCTCTTCACACCGGGCACAGATCGGGAAAGCCGACAGTGCGCTGAATTCAGCGCACTGTCAGCTTTCTGGCAGTATATAGAACTGCCTGTGCCCAAAAGTGGTGAAAGGTCCTCTTTAACTGCATTTATCCTTCATCATTATAACACAGTGTGCAAAATGTCTTATTAGTCCTGATGACCCAACGGCAGCCAAATGAAGACAAAATGGAGCATTAGTCAATACTGCCGCGTTGCAGATTTTGGTCCATTACCTGTTCATGTAGGCTTAGGAGGATATTTGTTTCCTTCACAGGTTTTTGTGTATGGTGCAAAAATGACAAGAAGGTGACAGAATGAGTCCACTCCCGTTATCAAACTGCATAGATTATGTAATCTATTGACTGCCATACAACATAGGCTACATTTTTCTTGAACGTGAAAAACAGATGAATCAATCTATTTTTAATGCCTGTTAATATCACTTTGGACAGCCATGGGTCATCCATTTTCCATCTATTTTAGTGAACCATTAAAAATTACATTACATTACAAACAGGTTTACACTAGATTTGGCTTATCCATTGTTCTTGTCACCAGAAGTCCGTGAAAACATACAAATATAGAGTGCATCCATTGCGCATGTGAATTTGCCCAAAGTTGCTTCAGATAATACCACAGCTGGCATCCGGCGTCAATACTTAATAATGTACAGATATGAAGTCCGGTCTTAGCGAGCTAATCTCTCTGCCCCACTATCACTAGGATTCCAAACATTCCAGATTTAAAGAGCAACTGAGATTCGCAGTCATGTCTGCAATCTAGAAGACGAAGCTGTAAAATCTAGTATAGGTATATATGTAATGTACCATATGTATATTGGTAATGTATGCTGTGGGGAACCGCGCAGGGCGGGTTCACACCTGTGCCGATCTCCGCTTACAGGTTTCAGACTTCTGCCCAAGAAACTGGACAGGAGACGGAAACCAGCAGTCAGTTTTCAAACCCATTCATTTGAATGGGTTTGCAAAGTGTCCACCCTTGAGCGTCTTCTGGTCTGCGTGGCGAAACCGTTTTGTTTTGTTTGTTTTTTTTTAGGGGGGGGGGGGGGTTTACTGGACATGCAGGATTTTATGTCTGGTTAAAAAAAAAAAAAAAAAAAAAAAAAAGGTTTTACCACAGAGACCAGAAGACGTTCACTGACTGCCGGGTTTCTGTCTCCTTTCGGCAGAAGACGGAAACCAACCCACCCTCAGATAGATGTTTGGTAGCAGAAACTGGGTTGCACTGAAGTTCAGTATTTATTTCAATTGCAGTGCATAAGTTCACACATACAAAAAGCCTCGCTTAATTTGGCACTGAAAATTTAGCGTCGCTTTTTTTACGCTGTTTTTGCATTAAATGCTGTTTTTGACGCTGTTTCGGTTGCTGATTTTTTGAAGTTTTTTTTTTAACCAGCCCATTTTTTTTTAACTAGCCAGCCCACTGGTCATGGCCAAAACCCACCCCTTTTTGCCTCTAGGCGCCATTTTAGCTCACAACTCGGACAGAGCAGAGCTGACAGCTTTCTTTCAGAGCTGACTGCTTTTTAATATAAAAAAAATTAAAAAACAACGGCATGGAATCATGGCAGGAAGAAGCCAACACCCAGGACCACTCCTCTGGGATGTGACTTCATAAAATGTGACATAAAAAAGCCTCGCTGTTTCAGTCACAGTCGCAGTTTTTTGCCAAAACAGTGGTAAAAAAAAGAGACCAAAATCAGCGAGGCTTTTTTTCAGACCCCATAGACTCCCATTGATTTCTTCAGGCAGAAAATGTCGCCTCTTTTTCTGCTAGCAGAAAAAAAAGCTAGCTGTTCACATAGGGCTCCATTTTAAGGGGCTTATTTTGAAGCGAAATCAGCTGTCAAAATCAGCCTCTTTGCCCCCGTGTGAACTAGCCCTAAACAAACAAAAACAAAACCTTCTGAGCTGAGAACCAACTATTCCAAACACATTCCCTGTGTATACAGGAGCCTGGCTGCCAGACTCTCACTCTTCAGACAGGTGTATTACAGTTACCTGGTTTGCAGTCTCCTCAGTGTGGTCCCACCACTCCTAGCACCTACACACAGTCTATACTAGTCCTTAATTAGTTACCTGACCTGAACTGTGGGTTTCTACCACGCACCTTTTAACTGCCTGGCTGGAACATACCTGTTCTCCCAAACCACACCATTTACTTTCTCACAAACCACACCCTTTACTTTCTCACAATGTTTACATATCATATATAAGGGAGGATGTTCACTTTTATAGCTCTTGTTTCTGCACCAATGCACTGTAGGAAGAAGAGGGCACTAGGACCCTGTTCCTGACTCGCTGCCTTCCCCTGCTTGCATGTAGCAGCTGCAGACTTTAGCAATCTGCAGAAAGGGGAGAGACCCTCACACAGACAGAGACCCTTATGCACAAAAGGCAATGAGATCCCGGATCTACTGGAAAGAGAGATGACTGCAATTTGACAGACCCTCTGCTTAGGTGGATGTATGTGAAAGACCCCCATCTAGAGAGAAAGACCCTTATTAAGGAGTGGGAGGCCTGCTTATAGATAGAGACCCTCAAGCTGCAAGACCCTGGTAAAGGAAGAACGAAAGGCTCATCTGGGAGACGGTAAAATGTGATCTTGGAAGACAGAAGAGAGGATACCCCCCAAATGTAGTAGGATTGGAGCCTATGTTGCATAGAGGAGGAACCCCCCCCTCTAATACTTACAGACAGTCTCTTCTAGGCTGCTCATAGGTAGATGCATAGGGATGTATTGTGTGTTGGGAGACAAGGACTGATCCAAGAAAGGAGATTGTGGAAGAGAGAGGAATATTGTGACTACCGGCAAGAAGAGATATATCCTGGCATCAAGGAGCAGGCCTGGTGACCAGAGGGGACATCTGAGTGCTCCTATGGCCCCGGTGAGTGCAGGGGGAGGGTGGCAGCAGTGACAGCTGTTCTTATATAATGAGCCCACATCATTGCCCCCATGTCCTGTATTGTGAGTGGGTGCTGTGACGCCAGCTGGTCACCGCTGCCCTCGTAAAGCTGTTGCAGTAATTCCTGCACAGTGACCGAAATATGCTTGTGTTACAATATTCAAGCTCAGCATGGTGTCCTGTTGGTCCATTGTGGCTGTGAACAGGTGTTGTTTTGGTGGCCTAGTACCATGGGATTGTATAGGTGTGAGCGCATAAGATTTACCAAGTATGCCTTGACGTACAGGGGATTTATTAAAAAGAAACAGACTACTGCACCTCCACTAGGAGGCACCACTCATAAATAATGCAATTTTATAGGCATATGGTTCAGTATCTCTGGGGTCTGTCACTTAATACCCTAATAAAAGGGAATTTCTTAAAAGCATCCTGTAGTGTAATAATACCCAAAAATAATTCAGAGGAAAGTTCTGGGCACCCTTGCAGTAATATAAGATGACCCTTTAATTCACATTATAGTATCATATAAAGGGGTTTCCTGATAAACGAGAACACTTGTGGGTTTCCAAGAGTTCAGCTTATTCCATGAGGAGTGACTATCCGTACAAAACCACCCCATGTACTGTCGCTGGACTTCCACTAGTCATAGTTTCTTTGACATTTATATTACCTTATATGAATGCCAAACATAGAGGGTTAATAAAGTCTGAGGATACGTCCACATGGGATGTACTCGTGGTTGCAGCCATCCCCCTACCATGTACAGTAGTGGTAAAGTGAATAAAATTTTACCGAATCACAACTTGCATAATATCAGTTTATGGTTTTTTACTGTGGCTTTTAACCTGTGCAGCAGAAAACAGCAGCGTGGCGATTGCAAAAGAAATAAAACCACAAAAAAAAAAAAAAAAAAAAAAAAGGGCCATCTGTGTAAATGAGAACTGAGCTGTAGTTACCCACTACTACCACTACGCAGTGGATGGAGCCATATGCTTCTGGCTCCATCCTCTGTATTGATATAGCACCCCATATCACCTTATTGGGTGTCAGATCTCCCCAGATATTGAGAACCTGTCCTAAGGAGAAAAGACCAGAAAAGCCCTTTAAGAGAATTTGTCACGCTGGTCATGCTTGTCAGTCTTATGTTATAGAGCTGAACAAATTGATATATATGTTTATGGATAAGGATTCAGTATAAGTGGCATTATATTCCTCTAGCCCACTGCCCTTTCTATGCTTAGGAGTCCAGTGGGCGGTCCTCTTCAATGATTGCCCACTGGACTCCTAAGCAGAGAAAGGGCAGAGGTTTAAATGATTAAAATTCAAGCTCTACTGAATCTTTTCCCATAAAACCTTATATGTACCAGCCTTATAACATGAGGCCTGCATATAGGACAGCATTTTCAATGTGATGGGCTCCCTTTACCCTAACCACTGAATGCAATTTAGCATGTGCCTCATAGCTGTCACTTCGCGTGTGTGTGTGTGTGTGTGTGTGTGTGTGTATATATATATATATATATATATATATATATATATGTATATAATGTTATGTGACATTGTGCAGACTCTGTAGTATCAGATTGATTTTTATTGCCTCCTCATTTCCTCTTCTGTCTTCTTGGAGATTTTGGTAAATTTTTTGAATAAAGCCAAACTCATTATAAATCTATTTTGAGCGTTGAAGCCGATCCACATAGAGTAAGAGAACCCAGCAGATAAAATATGTTAGTCACCGGAATCGAACAGTGTTTTCCCCTTGCCAAGATATTATTTACAAATGAGGAGAAACACCATTTTATTCGGGTGACACTAACCTATCAATCTGTGGGGCTGGGAGGATATGCTGGGCTCTGGTGACAGACAGTGTGCCATCCATGCCAATGCAAGTGGACTTTTATCCCTAGCACGCACTATTACCATACAATCAATGCAGTTACTTTTGTTGCCCAATATGCTAATTAGGTACTGTTAAGTGAGTGATGCCAGACATGAGCAACCAAGGAAGCATAAATCCGAGCTGTCTGAAACTGTTTGTATCTTCCTGACATCACTCACTAAACAGTGTAAAGTCTAGTTAGCATATGAAGCACCAAAATTCCTGCACTGATTGCTCAGGATTGGTGGGGGCTAGAGAAAAAAATTCCATCTGCACCAGAATCAATGAAGAAGCAGTGTCTATTAAAGGGTGAGAAGCGCTGAAGTTAGTGGAGGCGGTGAAAATGTCCATTGAAATGAATGGTACTGAGCTACAGTATCGCACAAAACCTGTGGACAGGTGTTGCAGTGTTTCTGGGACTAAGGCCCAGTTCACATCTGCGTTTGGGCCATTCTGTTCCCCTACCATATGAAATATGCAGAGAGAAGTCCTGCAAGCACTTTTCGTGCAACAACCACATTGACCCCATTACAGTCTATGTCAGGGGTGCTCACACTTTTTCAGCGTGTGAGCTACTTTATTAGCTGACCAAGGCAAAAGATCTACTAGGGCGGGGCCGGGGTGGGCCTGTGGGCGGGGTGGGCATGTCTGTGGGCGGGGCCGCACGGATCGTGAGAGCAGGAGTCACAGCAGCGTTCTGTGGCCGCCCAGGGATCCCCGGTGTCTGTTTGTTCACAGCGCAGGCTGAGAGTTATCTCTGGACACTGGTAGGCTGGGGCTGCAGCAGCGCCGTCTGCCAGTGTCCGGAGATGACTCTCAGCCTGCGCTGTGAACAAGCAGACATCGTGGATCCCTGCATCCCGCGATCGACCCATACGTCTTTTGCGATCTACCAGTAGATCGCGATCAACGTATTGAGCACCCCTGGTCCATGTGGTCAGCGGGTTACCTTAGGTAACCACTTTTTTATGTGGATAGATTTCTGTTTGTGAGGTTCCCGAACGGAAACACAAACACAAATATGAACTGCGTCTTAGCAGCCATGTCTTTTTAAGTCTAACAATTCAACAAAAAAAAACTTTAAAGCAACCCTTTCAGGTGATTTCTGCTGCCTTATTTGAGGGCAAGATATTACAGAGGAGGGAAGCTGAGCTTTGTGGTATATAGGATTATATGATAGAGGAGAGAAGCTGAGCTCTGTGATATATAGGGTTATAGGATAGAGGGAGAGAAGCTGAGCTCTGTGATATATATGATTATATGATAGAGGAGAGAAGCTGAGCTCTGTGATATATAGGATTATATGATAGAGGAGAGGAGCTGAGCTCTGTGATATATATAGGATTATATGATAGAGGAGAGAAGCTGAGCTCTGTGATATATAGGATTATATGATAGAGGAGAGGAGCTGAGCTCTGTGATATATAGGGTTATATGATAGAGGAGAGAAGCTGAGCTCTGTGATATATAGGGTTATATGATAGAGGAGAGAAGCTGAGCTCTGTGATATATAGGGTTATATGATAGAGGAGAGAAGCTGAGCTCTGTGACATATAGGGTTATATGATAGAGGAGAGAAGTTGGGCTCTATGATATATAGGGTTATATGATAGAGGAGAGAAGCTGAGCACTGTGATATATAGGGTTATATGATAGAGGAGAGAAGCTGAGCTCTGTGACATATAGGGTTATATGATAGAGGAGAGAAGTTGGGCTCTATGATATATAGGGTTATATGATATAGGGAGAGAAGCTGAGCTCTGTGATATATAAGGTTTTATGATAGAGGAGAGAAGCTGAGCTCTGTGATATATAGGGTTACTAGCTAGTACCCGCGACTTCGTCTGCGGTGATTGTAGCAGTGGGTATATACAGGCGCGGGTAAGGTTTTCGTAGTGTGTATAAGGTATGGGATATGAAATGTAACTTTGTATCTTGTTTTTTCTGTAATTCAGAGAATACGTGAGACTTTTGTGTTGAAGTTAATGTGTATTAGCGCTGCTATACGGTGTTGTGAGAAACTACATAGTGACTTTGGGACAGAGGTATTTGAAGTTAACCCTTTCCAGCCGATGGCATTTTTTGATTTTCGTTTTTGACTCCCCTCCTTCTAAACCCCATAACTTTTTTATTTCTCCGCTCCCAGAGCCATATGAGGTCTTAACTTTTGCGGGACAAATTTTTCTTCATGATGCCGCCATTAATTATTCTATATAATGTACTGGGAAGCAGGGAAAAAATTCAAAATGGGGTGGATTTCAAGAAAAAATGCATTTCTGCGACTTTCTTACGGGCTTTGGTTTTACGGCGTTCACTGTGCAACCAAAATGACATGTCCCCTGTATTCTGTGTTTCGTTACGATTCCAGGGATACCAAATTTATATGGTTTTAGTTACATTTTGACCCCTTAAAAACAAATCCAAAACTGTTAAAAAATTTTTTTTTGAAAAGTCGCCATATTCCGACAGCCGTAACTTTTTTATACGTGCATGTACGGGGATGTATATGGCGTCTTTTTTCTGCAGGACTGGGTGTACTTTGTAGTTCTACCATCTTCAGGAAATGTTATTGCTTTGATCACTTTTTATTCAAATTTTTATCAGAATCAAAACAGTGAAAAAATGGCGGTTTGGCACTTTTGACCATTTTCCCCGCTACGGCGTTTACCGAACAGGAAAAATATTTGTATAGCTTTGTAGAGCAGGCGATTTTGGACGCGGGGATACCTAACATGTATGTGTTTCACAGTTTTTAACTACTTTTATATGTGTTCTAGGGAAAGGGGGGTGATTTGAATTTTTAATCCTTTTTTTTTGTTTTTAATAATTTTTTTAACTTTTTTTAAACTTTTTTTTTTGCATTTATTAGACCGCCTAGGGGTATTGACATGGGTGGGCGGTGTCGCGGATTGTCATAGCGGTGAGGGTTGGCAAACATGGCTGCTCCGGAGCGTTACAGAGAGCCTCCTGGAGTATCGTTAAGGTGAGGGGCAAAGTGGTAAAGTATATGTATATGAGATTGTGTGGGGTTAGCGGCGAGGCTGCAGAGGGCAATATGAATTTTGTGGCTTGCTATGGTCCAAAGTGTGTGAGATTGCAGAGATGGTGATGTGAGTTTGGGGTTTGTGGGGGTCCTGGGAAAAACATATGTGCGCTATTGTGACGAAAAGTAGCCTATTGCGCAATGGGGTGTAGTAACTATGTTTGTGGAAAATTTCAGCCAAATCGGTCCAGCGGGTTTTGCGTGATTGACTAACAAACATCCGAACACACAAACCCACAAACATCCAAACTTTCACATTTATAATATTGATAGGATAGAGGGAGAGAAGCTGAGCTCTGTGATATATATAGGATTATATGATAGAGGAGAGGAGCTGAGCTCTGTGATATGTAGGGTTATATCTCTCTATATTATAAAAATGAATTTGTCTGTCTGTCTGTCTGTCTGTGCTCTAATGCGAACCAAACGACTGGATCGATCTTCACCAAATTTGGCACAGAGATACTTCAGGTATCGCCGGGGGATTGGATACATGCGTCTGCACACAGTACCACATGCCAAAGGATTGGATACACACATCTGCACACAGTTCCACACACCAGAGCATAAGATATGCACATCTGCACACAGTACCACATGCCGTAGGATTAGATACGTGCATCTACACACAGTTCCACATGCCGTAGGATTAGATACGCGCCTCTTCACACAATACCACACAGGGGAGGATTAGATACGTGTGTCTGCACACAGTACCACACTTTGGAGGATTAGATACATGCCTCTGCACACAGTACCACAAGCCAGAGAATTACATACATGTCTCAGCACACAGTACCACACGGGGGAGGATTAGATACGCGCATCTGCACACACTACCACATGCCAGAGGATTAGATACGTGCATCTGCACACAGTACCACACAGGGGAGGATTAGATACGCGCATCTGCACACACTACCACATGCCAGAGGATTAGATACGTGCATCTGCACACAGTACCACACGCCAGCGGATTAGATACGCGCGTCTGCACACAGTACCACATGCCGTAGGATTAGATATATGCCTCTTCACACAATACCACACAGGGGAGGATTAGATACATGTGTTTGCATACAGTACCACACTTTGGAGGATTAGATACATGCCTCTGCACACAGTACCACAAGCCAGAGAATTATATACGTGTCTCAGCACACAGTACCACACAGAGAGGATTAGATACACGCGTCTGCACACAGTACCACATGCTGTAGGATTAGATATGCGCATCTACACACAGTTCCACATGCCATAGGATTAGATACGCACCTCTTCACACAGTACCACACAGGGGAGGATTAGATACGTGTGTCTGCATACAGTACCACACTTTGGAGGATTAGATACATGCCTCTGCACACAGTACCAAAAGCCAGAGAATTAGATACGCGCATCAGCACACAGTACCACACAGGGGAGAATTAGATACGTGCATCTGCACACAGTACCACACGCCAACGGATTAGATATGCGCGTCTACACACAGTTCCACACGCTGTAGGATTAGATATGCGACTCTTCACACAATACCACACAGGGAAGGATTAGATATGTGTGTCTGCATACAGTACCACACTTTGGAGGATTAGATACAAGCCTCTGCATACAGTACCACAAGCCAGAGAATTAGATACGCATCTCAATACACAGTACCACACGCAAGAGGATTAGATACGCACATCTGCACACAGTACCACATGCCATAGGATTAGATACGCGCCTCATCACACAATACCACACAGGGGAGGATTAGATACGCGCATCTGCACAGTTCCACACACCAGAGGATTAGATAAGCACGTCTGCACACAGTACCACATGCCGTAGGATTAGATATGCGCGTCTGCTTACAGTTCCACATGTCAGATGATTAGATACGCACATCTTCACACAGTTGTACACGCCATAGGATTAGATACACGCGGCTGCATACAGTACCACATGCTGTAGGATTAGATATGTGCGTCTACACACAGTTCCACATGCCGTAGGATTGGATACGCGCCTCTTCACATAATACCACACAGGGGAGGATTAGATATGTGCGTCTGAACACAGTACCACACTTTGGAGGATTAGATACATGCCTCTGCACACAGTACCACATGCCAGATAATTATGTGGTACGCGTCTCAGCACACAGTACCACACGGGGGAGGATTAGATACGTGCATCTGCACATAGTACCTCACGCCAGAGGATTAGATACACCTGTCTGCACACAGTACCACACGCCAGAGGATTAGATACGCGCGTCTGCACATAGTACCACATGCCGTAAGATTAGATATGCACGTCTGCACACAGTTTCACTTACCAGAGGATTAGATACGTGCCTCTTCACACAATGCCACACAGGGAGAATTAGATACACACATCTGCACACAGTACCACACGCTGGAGGATTAGATATGTGCATCTGCACACAGTACCACACCAACAAGGATTAGATACTTGCGTCTAAACATAGTACTACACGGGGAAGGATTAGATACAGCTTTACTCCAGGTATCCATAACAACTGATCACAGGTTTTTCACTGATATCCAAAATGAGATACACATAACCACATGACGCTTATGGACATACACAGAAACCACATACAAAATACACCAGTGCAAAATTGGACATTTCTTATGGGGCCACTACACAAACATAAAATGTAATATACCCGTGCGAAGCCGGGTCCTCCCTCTAGTATATGATATATCACAGAGCTCAGCTTCTTTCCCTCTATCATATAACCCTATATATATCACAGAGCTCAGCTTCTCTCCCTCTATAATATAATGCTATATATCTTACAAAGTAAGACATAAGCCGGGTTGGATTTCATTCTACCATACACCCTACAGACATTGCAGGTAGGGTGGAGATACAGCTCTTAGCTGTGTACTGATGGAACAATGCAAGTTCTAAACACTATAAAATGAATATCAGGTGTCCATTACTCACAGATAGTGACTTGCATATCCTTCCTAATATAACAAGTGTGTAGCTGCCTTAAGTAAATGATTTTATTACGCCATGCTAATACTATAATCTCTATTACACAGCAGTGTCCCCTGAGAGGAATCATTGCAGAGAAAATTACTGATAATAAATCATAAAGCTGCAGCAAAATTTTTTCTAATTCATTGGGGGCGACAACACAATTAAATAATTTTTTTTAGATTAAATAAAAAATCAAATTTTGGAGATTAATGTAAAATAGCTACTTATACACAACAATATACATATATGTATGTATACAAATCAGATGAGCATCAGAAGACACAAATCTGAAACATCATACATCACATGGTGAAAGGATGAAAAAAAAAATCACCTGACAAAATGTGATTTAATTAGATTGCGCCATTTTTGTCATCGCAGGAACCTTCTCCTTGTGGAGTCACTTTGTCCTGATTTGTTCTCGCCGCTTGGTTTGCAATATTGGTCAATGGGATCAATGTTTTCTTATTAGGCTGATGAGTGTGAAGGAATATGTGTGCAGTTATTGAGCATTGCCATCTGCCTTGCAAGCTTCCTCTTAAAGGGAACGTGTCATTGGAACATGAGGTTATGTAAATCAGATTTTAAATGGCAAAAAGAAATCTTGAAATATGGCAGAGCCACTATGGCAATCCTAAAAAGATTCAGGTTTCCTGTTTTCTGTAGTTCACTTGACAGCTTTGCTGTGTAGACTGGGGCAGAAAATTTAAAGGTTTTCTCATCTCAATGTTTCAGAAGTCTGCCTGTTGTCTCTTCTCCTCACTTCCTGTATTTCACCCTCCCTTCCCTCTAGTTGAACGAAACACTGAAGTATCACATACTTATACGGATCAGATACTATGCACATGCTTATAGAAAATGGACTCAGTGTTATCTGTGTGTTTACATAGAGAGATAACAGACTCAGATTTATCAGCAAACTGCAATTAGCTGAGCTGATTGTCCTGCCAGGACTGAATAAGTGACGTCACTTGTCCTATCTCCCAGGTCTGTGGTTATAGCAACGCTGTGTAAACAATGGGATAAATAAGTTACGTAGTAGGGAAACAAAGCAGCATTTCTAAAGCAATATTTTTTTGGAAAAGTCTTCAATTTAAATAAGCTACCAGCAGTGGCATAACTAGGAATGGCTGGGCCCCAAGGCGAACATTTGACATGCTCCTCCTGCACACAGTATTATGCCCAATAGTGGCCCCTGCGCACAGCATTATGCCTTATAGTGGCCCCTGCACACCGTATTATTCTTCATAGTGGCCCCTGCACACAGTATTGTGCCCCATAGTAGTCCCTGCGCACAATATTGTATACTAATATATTTAGTATAATGATCGGAGACCCAGGGGAGGATACAAACATAAAAAACACTGTTACTTACCTCTCCTGGGCTACAGCGCACCCGAAGCAGATGTTGGCTATCTTCAATTATGGATGAGACATCACTTGAGCCAGGCTTGATATCGAATGACGTGACGTCTGGGATATCACCAAGTAGGGCGAAGCCTTTCCGTAGCGTAGGAGAGGTAGGTATCACTGGTTTTATGTTCCCTCACCTCTCCTAGACCTCTCCAAGCAGCACTTTTCTCTCCATATGATTCGTGCAGACACATGAAAACACATGAAACCCCATTATTGTCTATGGGGTCTACGTGGTTTCTTAGGCAACCACTTTTTAATGCGTATATATTTCCGTTCAAGGGGTCCTCAAGAGGAATATCAAACGCAGATGTGAACCAGGACTTGCTCATGTGTGAAGGATGAAATGCGTTTTACGTACTGTGTACGCACCACATCAAGAACTTATGAACACTATATAAATAAATATATATATAAAAATGGGCCACACAGGCTTTGAGGCACAATCATTTTTGCAAACCACAGCATGTCAATTATCCGTATAGTAACACTGGTGTTTTCCTTATAGGTGTTAGAGACAGAAGTTCCACAGACTTTCTGAGAAAAAATGCAATGTATTTCCGCAGTGTTTTTCCTTTACAGCTCACTAAATGAGACCTTTAGCCTAAGGCCAGAACCCCATGTGGCATAGCAAATCCCATCCACACTTTGTGGAAAAATATGCGCAGTTGACATGCAGCTTGTCGGTTAAACCTACGGAAATGCTGGCAGTTTCCCTATAGGTATAATGGAAGCAAAAAGCGCTGCAGGAAAAAATGCAATGTATTGCCACTGCAGATTTCCTGCAGCGCTTTTTTGCTGCGGCCTGCTCTGTGGGGCCTTAAACTAAAGGGGTTTTCTGACTCTTAATGCATATTTCATACTGTTGGTTTATTAAGTCTATTGATCTATAAAGATAGGGCCTTAGTATCTAAATGGTCAGGGTCTGACACGCAGCACGCTACACAGATCAGCTGTTCCAGCAGTCTCTAGGCGCTGGAAATTACAGTAGTATCCAGGAAGGGGAAGAGCTGCAGCTCTGATCCTATTTCTAGAAGCAGGCGGCTTCCTCTTTCCATTCACCGCAGTAGATTCTTGAACAGCTGATCTGTGCAGGGTCTGGGTGTACAGAATACTGATGTCCCATCCTGTGGAAATGTCTCCAGTATGAAACATGAATAACGGTGGAATATCCCTTTAATTGTAATGGGTTAGCTGATGCAAATTTGCTTTTTGCTACCCCGCTGTGATCTACAGTAGCAGCATAATAGGTGAATCTTAAAATTTTTACGTCTGCAACATAAAGCATTAGATTTACACAGGATTAGGAAAACAATCCCTTTGTGTTTCAATTCCTTCTTGTTTTTTAGATCTCTGCTTGTTGTCAGTGAATTGAATATTTTCTGTTCATATTCTCAGACTAAGGTCAGTTGCACATAACTGCATGCAGGCCTCCGGCCATGACTGTTTGGCACAGCTGGTGGATGTCATCTGTGTACTGGCGTGTTTCCCCGGCTCCAATCATTTGATGAATAGGGGTTGCGGATGCATAGCTGCAAAATCGCACAGGAATAAAACCTGTTCTGAATTTTGCAACCTTAACTGTTGGTATGCACACCGATCCATGTAATACACTGTCATGTGCACAGGCCCACAGAAATAGATGGTCAGTGTGCTATCCAGAAAAAAACACGGATAGCACACTGACCTAGCAAACATGTGCAAGGAGCTTAAAAACCTGCCCTGAGTTTTGTTACAGTGTATCGCTATATGCAATGTGCAGTGCACCTGTGTGAACAGGACGAGGGAAGAAAAGCTTTTCAGCCACTAAGTGTAAACACAATTGGTTCTATTGACTGACAGCAAGCAGGGATCTTGAAAATAGTGAGGAATCTAAACATTCTAAGGGTGAGTTCACACTACGTATACGGCAGCTTATTCTGAACGTAAAACACTTTCAGAATAAGCGGCGTATAAAGCAGCCCATTCATTTCTATGGGAGCTGGCATACGAGCACTCCTCATAGAAATGAATGGGCTGCTTCTTTCACTACGAGCAGTCCCATTGAACTGAATGGGAAGTGCCCGCGTGTACGGCTCGGAATGAGCAGAGCTTGCCGTACACGCGGGCACTTCCCATTCAGTTCAATGGGAGTGCTCGTAGTGAAAGAAGCAGCCCATTCATTTCTATGGGGAGTGCTCGTATGCCGGCTCCCATAGAAATGAATGGAACTGCTTTATACGCCGCTTATTCTGAACGTGTTTTACGTTCAGAATAAGCTGCCGTATACGTAGTGTGAATGCACCCTAAGGCTGAGTTCACAGGAGGTATTTTGGTCAGTATTTTGAGGCCGAATCCGCCTCAAAATCCTGACCAAAAAAAGTCAGTTCTTTTTTTCTGGGAGCTCGTTCAGGCTGAAGACACTCCCGACTAAGCCCATTCATTTGGGCCTAATCTGGATCGAAGTGCCGCGACTGGATGCCAGTGCACTGCAGCGGCTACCTGTATTTTGGGCCGGAACTTGAGGCGGCCTTCGCGTCAAATTCCGGTCCAAAATACCCCGTCTGAAAATGGATTCCATGTGTGAACATTCTGTCATGGCTCCTGATTAGGCCCGAATGAATGTTTGTTTCAGATTTTGCTACTTTTTTTTTTTTTTTTTTTAAAAGCCATAGTCAGGAGTAGATGGAACAGAAGAGAAACGTCTAAGAGCTTCACTTATATTCTATATTTCTTTTCAAGCCACTCCTAACTTTGGCTTAAAAGAATGCAACATAATCTGCAACAAAATACGTTGCATTTCTGCAACATGGGGCCTTGGCCTAAGGCTAGGTAAACACCTGCTTGGGGATTCCATTCCCCATTCCGCTTCAAAAATTCAGAGAGAAAAATCCTGCAAGCAGTAAGGCTCGTAAGGCTAAGTTTACAAGATTTTTGGAAGCGGACTCTCCCTCAATATCGACCTGGAAAAATTATCCCTTAGACTGGGGCCCCACGGGCTGGAAACACCATGACTAGCCCACGGCAGAGATGCCGCGGGATTAATCGCGGCGTTTTACAGTATCTGCAAAGTGGATGGGATTCATGTGAATCCCATGCCCACTTTGCGTTTAAAACTGCAGCACAGACACGCTGTGATTTCCCAAACCGACGCAGTCTTGGAAATCGCAGCATGTCAATTATATCTACGAAAATGCCGTCAGCTTTCCCGTAGATATAATGGCAACAGAAAGTCCGCGGAGGAAAACTCTGTGAACTTTCGGTTCAAAGTGCTGCGGGAAGAACCGGCCACGTTTTTTTCCCCAGTGTATATTTGCTGCATCTCAATACAAGGGCCCTTAGCATTAGGGTCCATTCACACTGACTTTTTTTGGCGAGGATTTTGGCAAGGAAAAAATCCACTTCAGGAATCATGAAATAGTTTTTTTTTTTCCTCCAGCATAGTGTATGGACCATGAAAAAAACGCAAGCAGTTTTTCCACGTGGTTTTTGCCAATTCCTGCCTCCCATTGACTGCGTTGGTTTTTGCAGGCAGAATCCAACTGAAAGAAACTTTTTTCCGCTAGCAGAAAAAATCCGCTAGCGGAAAAAAAAGCTAGCAGAACCCATAGACCAGGCTCAGAAAGGGTTTTTTGGTCCAAAATTTGACGTGGAGGCCGCCTCAGATTCCGGGCCAAAAAACATATAGCTGCGCCTGGATGCCAGTGCAATGCCTAGTCAGGAGGGAGGAGTCGCGAGGCGGATGTCTGCGGCTGAATCAGCCTTGGATTCCGCTAGAAGAAAGGGTATGTCGCTTCTTTTTTCTACGAACAGGAACAAACCACTCGCAGAAAAAGGAAATGACCAGCTCCCATTTTTTTCAATGGGAGGCGGTTTTTTGAGCAGCATTTTGCGTCAAGACCCTGACCAAAAAACCCTGTCTGAACCCAGCCTTAAGGTAAGTTCCAAGTTTGACAGCACTGCCTATGCATCTAATGTTCATTTGGCAGCTCCTATGGATAAACGATTGAGCATGTTGAATTTCAATATGTCTGATCCTTTATTCTTAGGGTAGCATTTTGTTATACTATTCTCATTAAGAACGCTTGCATTCTCAGCTGAACATGGCATACGTGGGGATGGTGCTTAGGGAGGAAGCGCTATCAGCCAAATGAGTTTTCATCGGACAGATACTAAATATGTATAGACGTCATAAAATTACGCCCATGTTACGCTAGCCTCGTAGCCCAGACACTGCTGAAATGCGTTTTGTTTTTTTTAACTTTAACATTTGAGAAAATTAATTTTTTTAATTTTTGTATTCTCCAATTTTTCTTTTTTATTAGATAGGGATTTATCTTTATGTAAATTTTGCGGAACTTTTCTGCCTCCTTCATACAGTCCTCAGATTTTTTTCTTATGGATGGTGAAGATATCATTAGTCAGCCCTGTGCTGGCTGTTTGCTAAGACGCGCCGAGGAAATGCTGGAGAGACTGAAGTCACAGCGTGAAGCAGATTTTTTCCAGGCAGAGCCAGTCTTTCAGAACAGCATGAAAACATGAAGTCAGATATTTGTGGAGGAGGCTTGCCACTGGGTGAGGGGGAAAGGCCACAACCAGTAAACATCCAGTATCTGACGCACTACTGAATGCTGTGGTTGTTTTTGCATTTTTTTTCTATAAAAATAATGGAAAAAAAATCAAAAGTGCTGGAAAAAGACAAAAGGCACCAATACAAGTGTTTAAAAGAGGACCCATCGATTCTACTGACGTCGTGACATTAAATACTACAATAATAATACTTATTAAATATGTTTCAATCTAAAACATTTTTCCTTAGAATTGTATAATGTAATGTCCCTCTGTTATTCCTCCTGGAACTGTATACATTAATTGACAACTGGGCTCTACCATTTCCCTTATTACAGTCAGCACTGATTGGACAACGTAACAGTGTGTAAGATAGGCTAGCACACTGACCCATAGTTTTCCTAGAGCCCCATAAAGGCGACCAGGTATTATCACGGGCCTGTGTGGGGAGCCATGAGCCCATAGACAAAGCCCACGACAAGTCCAAGACCCAGTGGCGTAACTAAAGGCTTATGGGCCTTGGGCAATCTTTTGTCTGGGGTCCCCTACCACATCCCTACAGCGAATTCTTGATAGTGATGGTTACGGGTGCTTAGTTTGGTTAGGGTAATTTATGGGTCTCCTTGGTTTATGGGCCCGATGGAAGCTGCAATCTCAATGTTGATGCTGATAAGATCATAGTCGCGTTTATGACTAATTGACCAATAATCTCGGGTAACTGTCGTCGTCCTAATTAATTAGGCTGAGTGCCAGGCGGTAAAGAAGTTACACCACTCTGTATTGGTATTCGTTCTTTTCTCATCCAAAGAATATATGCTGACGCACCTTTACTCAAGAACACGGGAGTTAAATAGTAGCAGAGAAAGTAATTAATATAACAACAACATAAGTTTTCATATTCATTCCTGATTGGTATGGTACATCTCAATCAAACAGAAAAAGTTTAAGCAGCTCCATATATAGCCAGCTACTCCCGATACCTGCGTGGTAACCTTGGGGAGCGGTCTTCTGGCAACAAGTCAAGCATTTGTTTTTCTTGCACCCATCTTGGATACAGGCGCCATCTTATCATTTAGCATTATACCAGTTTCAAGCATAAGCAACTATATCTAGCATTCAGCTTTTAAGGATAACAATGTTTTTCATAGATTACATGATTATAAACTTCACAATGCCAGTGCATACGAGCCCCCTAAGGCTCCTGGGCCTAAGTGTGACTGCACCCCCTCAAGTTACGCCCCTGCCTATACCTGTCCAAGCTCAATAATGGAATATACTGTATATGCATTCATGGAGGGATTGGATAGCATGCAGATATCATCCATGTGCTGTTTGTGTTTTCTCACAGGCACTCCCACCCCTTACCCCAAAACATTCTGGTTTGCTGCCAAAGAAAGTCCACCCACCCCAAACCCTCTATCAATAAAATGCACATTAGTGTGTGTGTGTGTGGGGGGGGGGGGTTGCTATTTTATTTTGCAAAAATAAAAATAAAAAATCTTTGTAAATTTGGGACCACACTGGCCCAGGAATTACTATTTTTAGTACCTCAAAATGGAAAAACAAAAATCACTGTGTCTTGAAGAACAAAACAGGGCATGTTGTTAAGACTGGGACGCCACGTGGCAAAAACGCTGCATTTTACATTACCTGCAATGTGGATGGGATTCTGGCTAATCCCAGCTGCACAAAAGCAGAAATGATGCGATTTCAAAAAAGCGTGGAGCATGTCAATTATACCGACGGAAACACTGGCGTATAGTTATTAAAGGGGCAAAAAGTCAGCAGAGAAAACTCTGCGGACCTTCTGTGAAAAACGACGCAGGAAAAAATGTGACTTGTTTCAGGCACGTTCTTTTCCACAGTGTTTTTTGGCTGCGGCTCACTACATGGGGTTTTAACCTAAGGGATTTTCTGATATACTTACTAAATGTCCTATACTTAGTTTTCTTCCCTGCTAGGTCAGCAACGTGCTCCAGTCCTTCGCCAGTGATGTGTCTCTATACACTTGCAGCCAGTAACTGCCCTCAGCAGTATACAGTGGGTGGCATAGTGTATATATGTCAACATTACTGCTGCACTCATATAAGCAAACACTGATGTGAAGGGCCAGAGCCTGGCAGGTGAGAAAACTGGTAAGTATTGCTTTTACTGTTCCTAAGTGTGTCCGGGGATACATTCCCAGCTTGTCCCTTCCCTAGTTAAGCCCCTGGTATTATAGATATGCAGGTACTCTGTGTGCTACCAAATACCACCATCAGATGCCATATTTTCCCCTAAAGAACAACTTTGCCTATAGCAGTCCAGTACTGTAAGAGCCTACAGCAGGCTACGGGCACATTTCTTACCAATCTGTATGGTACCCATCTACAATATGGCCATATGCCTGAGGTATTGCTACCTCCTTTGCTAAAATATAATCCTAAAATAACAAATATATACTCATTTTGCCTTTTTTTTTACTTGAATGTCTCCATCGAGTTTTCAATTTCTGATGTTTTGGATTATTTTTAGCTCAGATTATCTGGATTTCTGGACTGTCAGATTCCAAATTAACAAATTTACCAGATGCATATTGATTTATATTGCAAACAGGCAGGTTAAAACTAAGGGCCAAATCGTTTTATGTTAATATATATATACAGTCCTATGAAAAAGTTTGGGCACCACTATTAATCTTAATCATTTTTAGATCTAAATATTTTGGTATTTGCAGCAGCCATTTCAGTTTGATATATCTAATAACTGATGGACACAGTAATATTTCAGGACTGAAATGAGGTTTATTGTACTAACAGAAAATGTGCAATATGCATTAAACCAAAATTTGACCGGTGCAAAAGTATGGGCACCTCAACAGAAAAGTGACATTAATATTTAGTAGATCCTCCTTTTGCAAAGATAACAGCCTCTAGTCGCTTCCTGTAGCTTTTAATCAGTTCCTGGATCCTGGATAAAGGTATTTTGGACCATTCCTCTTTACAAAACAATTCAAGTTCACTTAGGTTTGATGGTCCCCAATCATGGACAGCCCGCTTTCAAATGATCTGAAAACAAAGATTGTTCAACATAATTGTTCAGGGGAAGGATACAAAAAGTTGTCTCAGAGATTTAACCTGTCAGTTTCCACTGTGAAGAACATAGTAAGGAAATGGAAGACCACAGGGACAGTTCTTGTTAAGCCCAGAAGTGGCAGGCCAAGAAAAATATCAGAAAGGCAGAGAAGAAGAATGGTGAGAACAGTCAAGGACAATCCACAGACCACCTCCAAAGAGCTGCAGCATCATCTTGCTGCAGATGGTGTCACTGTGCATCGGTCAACAATACAGCGCACTTTGCACAAGGAGAAGCTGTATGGGAGAGTGATGGGAGAAGCCGTTTCTGCAAGCACGCCACAAATAGAGTCGCCTGAGGTATGCAAAAGCACATTTGGACAAGCCAGCTTCATTTTGGAAGAAGGTCCTGTGGACTGATGAAACAAAGATTGAGTTGTTTGGTCATACAAAAAGACGTTATGCATGGCGTCCAAAAAAACAGCATTCCAAGAAAAACACTTGCTACCCACTGTAAAATTTGGTGGAGGTTCCATCATGCTTTGGTGCTGTGTGGCCAATGTCGGCCCCAGGAATCTTGTTAAAGTTGAGGGTCGCATGGATTGCACTCAGTATCAGCAGATTTTTGAGAATAATGTTCAAGAATCAGTGACGAAGTTGAAGTTACGCCGGGGATGGATATTTCAGCAAGACAATGATCCAAAACAACGCTCCAAATCGACTCAGGCATTCATGCAGAGGAACAATTATAATGTTCTGGAATGGTCATCCCAGTCCACAGACCTGAATATCATTGAACATTTGTGGGATGATTTGAAGCGGGCTGTCCATGCTCGGCGACCATCAAACTTAACTGAACTTGAATTGTTTTGTAAAGAGGAATGGTCCAAAATACCTTCATCCAGGAACTGATTAAAAGCTACAGGAAGCGACTAGAGGCTGTTATCTTTGCAAAAGGAGGATCTACTAAATATTAATGTCACTTTTCTGTTGAGGTGCCCATACTTTTGCACCGCTCAAATTTTGGTTTAATGCATATTGCACATTTTCTGTTAGTACAATAAACCTCATTTCAGTCCTGAAATATTACTGTGTCCATCAGTTATTAGATATATCAAACTGAAATGGCTGCTGCAAACACCAAAATATTTAGAACTAAAAATGATTAAGATTAATAGGGGTGCCCAAACTTTATCATAGGACTGTGTATATATATATATATATATAATATATTTTACACATTTTTTAACATATTGGCCATAATTTACTACAAACAATCTAGAAAGTGGTCTTGGTGTTTCTACCAGGGTAGCAGACATCGCAGGTGATATCCAAAACATAAGGGGGACATTTCTACTGAGACCAAGTCAGTTTAATTAGTGATAGTGTGGAAAGCTGATGCACCCGGAAAACTTTACCTGTACATAGTGATCGTGTGTGTATATGTCTGTCTGTCTGTCTGTCTGTCTGTCTGTCTGTCTGTCTGTCTGTCTATCTATCTATCTATCTATCTATCTATCTACCCACCCATTATGCCTGGACTGTGATATTATAGTGCCTACTATCCCTGTGCTGTGACATCACTGTGTGTATTATCCCTGTGCTGTGACATCACTGTGTGTATTATCCCTGTGCTGTGACATCACTGTGTGTATTATCCCTGTGCTGTGACATCACTGTGTGTATTATCTGAAGTTAAAAAGAAAAAAAAACCACTATGTCTATTATCCCAGTATGCAAAGACGACCAAAATAATCATACATGTTTCCAGTTCTGAGCTTGCTGCATATGGTGGTTATGGTGGAGTGGGGCACATAAGTTGTTCATTGGTTGCTCATTGCGTCCCCTGCTTGACCTTTTAACCCTTCCTTCACCATTCAGTCTCAGTTAGTAAGCCTACAATTATAATGAATGATAGCTGCTGTTACATATGGCGTGTCAGCATACCTGGTATTGATCTATCTCCGCTTAGTACTCCCTTACTTCCAATGCTGGTTTGCATGCTCATTAATTGTGCATAGGAAAAATAATGCCCCCTCTTCCCTCCCCCGAAACTTCTCATCCTTGTCATCAAACAATAAACTGCATTATATAAAAGCTCCATCCTCTGCATCTCATTCCTTCTCCTAGTTGCTTCATCTCCATTGCTCTCCCACCCTCAGTGTTTCCTCTCGTCTAATTCGGGAGGGAGGGGGGATGCAGACTTTAAGCCTTCTGATTTTGTTGCCATAGAAACACATTCAGCTTCTGTTAGCGCAGTATGGGGCGATACAATAAGAAAAGTGTTATAATGAGCGGTGGGAACACATCACTGCATTGCAGAATTGGGGTAACAAAGGGTAAGTAGGTGTATTATTAGATTTTATTTTATTTTTTTTTTAAGGGTGCGTAATCCCATAGCTAAAACAGAGTAAAATCTACGTGCAGTCGGGTGAAAAAGCTATGTACATGTGTCCTTAATGGAGTTCTCCACTTCAAACCCCTACTTTAAGAGTAATCCTGCAGCTGATCACCATGTGTACCACTCTGCTGTGACAACCAGTGATCAGCTGCAATCTGTAGGGAAACTGGTAGTATGTGTTCAGTTTCCCCACAGCGCCTCCACAGGGCAAATGAAGCATTACACATTTGAATTGAAATCACTGGGTTGTCTGTGTAATACAGGACAGGACAAGCCCTCCACAGAGAGGGATGCTCTTTTTATCTGCCCTCTACTCTGGCCCTGACCATCAGCCCTTCGTCCAATTTCTCTAAAAGATGGTATGCAAATAAGTTATGTAAGCTGGACTGCCTACTCAGTGGTTAAGGGGTTGTCCAGGGAGTTTTAGTTTACTTCCTTTAGTTTTCTTCTGTCGCTGTACCTGGGAGCTCCAGACTGGTTCTGAGGCCAAAACATATAACTGGACCTAGCGCTAGGCCCCCGGTAACCTCTTCCCTCCTCTCACATTTTCACAGGTATTTACCTGTGCTATGGGGCCAGATTTACTATAACCTGCCAGCCCCCATGGCATCGGTAAACTAGCTGTGAAAATAGGAGAGGAAGAAGATGACTTGGGGGCCTGGTGCTGGTTCCAATACCATGAGTTGGGGTCAGTACCAGCTTGTACCCAAAAATTCCAGAATCAGTAAGTAAAATAAGAATCCCTGGATGACCCCTTTAAGACCTTTACAGCTCCAAATCTTGTGTGCATTGCTGCCCAGCTGTCCTAGGTGGCAACTCCATGTGCATCCTCAGGATACACAAGGATTTAGATACAAATTGTAGAGTAATAATAATAATAATACATTTTATTTATATAGCGCCAACATATTCCGCAGCGCTGTACAATTTATAGGGTTCAGATACAGACATACATAACAAAGAACGTCATTTCACACAATGGGACTGAGGGCCCTGCTCAAAAGAGCTTACAATCTATGAGGTAGAGGGGGTGACACAAGAGGTAGCAGGGGCGGCATTGCTTATACAGTGTTCAGACAATTTTGTGCATTAGGAATTGTGATAGGCTTGTCTGAAAAGATGCGTCTTTAGTTTGCGTTTGAAACTGTAGAAGTTGGGAGTTAATCTTATTGTCCGGGGTAGAGCATTCCAGAGAAGTGGTGCAGCTCGGGAGAAGTCTTGTATACGAGCATGGGAGGTTCTGATAATAGAGGATGTAAGTGTTAGGTCATTGAGTGAGCGGAGAGCACGGGTTGGGCGGTAGACAGAGATGAGGGAGGAAATGTAGGGAGGTGCGGCATTATGGAGAGCCTTGTGGATGAGTAGAGTAGGGAACCATCATTCACCTAAACATCCAAAAGGAAGTGTTATACTATATGGGTGTACAGAGGGACTAGGCAGGGCCAAAGGGCAAATGGATGAGGTTAGGGGCTTGGAGTCACCCCTGTGTATACCCCTGAACCCCGTAGTGTGCCCTCTATAGACAAAAGGGTTAGGCAGAATTTATAATGAAATTTCAAGGTAATAGAGGCAACTCTAGGTACTGTAATAAGAAAGGGGGTCAGGTTAGACCCCTCCTCGGGCTAGACCCATCCCCCTTCCTCATTGTTGTCATCAAAGTACGCATGGTACTTTTGATAAGGAAAGCAAGTATGGGCCAAAGGTCCTTTTGCCAAAAGTCCTACTAGAAGTGAGGCTAAATGAAATTCGGGGGCCCCTATTGATGGTATTAAAGATGGATGACATATTGGAGCCTCAATTTCCTGCTGCTCTTATTCTACTCATATACAAGTAATTAATTCAACGCATTGCAGTTTTTCCTGCAGCGGTTTTCACAAAAAGTCTGCAGAGGTTTCCGCTGCGGACTTTCTGCTTCTATTATACCTATAGGGAAACCTCCATCGACTCATTAGGTATAATTGATATGATTTACAGAAACGCGACTGTTTTGAAAATCACAGCATTTCCACTGAGGGTATTTTTCTGCAATGTGTGTGTTTTTTTGCAGTGACTGTAAAACGTTGCCTTTTTGCAGCAGCGTTTGAAAATTGATGGCATATAATGGTATGTCCTTAATATCTTATCAGTGGGGTCCAACATATGGGATCCACCCAATTCAGATGTTTGAATAGACTGTAGAGTTTGACTAGGTGCAGTGGCTTCTTTACTATATACTAAGCTCCGCACAATACATTGCATAGTGGCTGTGCTTGGTATTGCTTCTCCTCCCCATTCACTTACCCGATACATGTGATGTCACTGACCTGTGAAGTGTGTGACATAATGATAACTACTAAGGATAGATCACACCAGAAGACGCTTTCAAGAAACCATTGCAAAACCTTACATGTTTACATTATACATTTTCTTTCCTGTAGGTACAAGACATAAGAAACGGATACAGTCTCAATAGAAGTCAAGCTGCGTGGGAGATGACTATTATTAGTGTAATAATCTACTGACCTCACTCCTTCTGCCATATCTTATATCGTAATATGCAATGATAATTAGACCTCACAAATACTGACCTTAAAAGCAAAGTTGTACCAATAGACAGAGCTCAATAGTCTTATATTAGCTCAGATTACACATTGGTTTTATTGCTTGTGTACGATGGCTATGGGAATGATTATTAGGAAATAAATAAAACCGCCTGACAACATAAGGAACAATGTGCACGCCGCTATAGGGCAGCACAGCACCGTGTGTCAGCATGTATGAATAATTTAGTTTGACCCTATCCATCTTTTGCTATTTTCCAATGTATCTAGCAAATGCGAACGTATCTATAAGCGTCACTTCTATAGTTTGTTTTTAGTTGGTCAATGTGAATACTCAGTAGAGGAAACTCATGGAGCCTTTTAAGCGTAGTGCACTGATAATGTATTAGTGAAGACAATAATGGGTTGGAGGTATATCTTCATGTTTATGGTCAGGGGTTGTATTATCGGAAAAACCTTGTAGGCATATTGATTTCATGGTTGGGGTTCTTCTGCTTGGGACCTCCGCTTTATAAGCCAGAAAGGAAAGCTGCTAAAAAAAAGTTGGCCTATAGTACTATATTTCACATAAGAAGTACTGTACATGGTCGGCCACAGTTTCTACCTGCAAAAACTGCTGCTCGCCACCCGTAACAATGCCCCTAGTGGTCAAATGTTCATAGTACAATACAAGATGCAATACCTCCCAAACTTGCTCCATAAGGGACCATTGTTGTATTATCACATTTTCTGCTCATCTAGGAAATCTTTAAAATTTACATCTCTTTAAGATATATTGAAGGAGTTTACACTGAGTTACATATTGATGATCTGTCTTTAGGATAGCTCATCAATATCTGATCTGTGGAGGACACAGCCGGTGAGAACACATTCATTCATCTCATGGACTGTTTGTAGCTCATGTGAATGGGACTGAGCTGCAATTCTAAGTACAGCACCACTACACAATAAAGACGTCAGCGCTAATCCTATGCTCTCTTGAAACAGATGATAGATGGGGATCCAAGGTGTTGTCTGATATGTAAGGTCTGGAAGATCCCTTTCCATAACATAAAATACTAGGTATATGCTATCTAGGTGCTGTCACTATGCACAACACATAACCCAACTTCATTTTGAGTCAACCCATATATTAGTTTTGGTCAAATTCAGCCATCCTCAGATTGTGTGAGTTAAAGCTTTCTTGTGCTAAGATGTCACTTGTGGTCGTCATCCAAAGTTGCCATGGAGGCGGCCTTGAGCCGTATTTAGAAATTTCTGAACTATTCAAAAGTTCAATAGCTTTATGAACGCCTACTGCTAGACATACCATAATAACCAGAGATAGTCGGCATCTCAAGTTCCCAGTAGTATCACTTTTTAGCAGAAGGCGAATCCACCCATTACCTGATGTCTATAGGTCCTAGCAGATCATTCTTCCTTCTAAAGACCAACAGAACCTACTAACACTCTCCATTGAAACATCATGCACGTATGGCTAAGCCAAATAAGAATTCTGGGGCAATTCTTTGTCTGTGTGTCTCGGTGTACCCCCCTTAATGCAATGTCTCTAACTCTTCTAACCTTTTTTGGTTTTGCCTATCTTCTCCAGGGTCGTACTGCTGTCCTCCTACTGATCTTCGCCCTTGTAACCTTTCTCATAATTCTGAGCTCTAATAACTATGAGGAACCATTCAACTACAAGGAACTGAAAATCAAACATCACAACCCACCTAATATTAGAAAATGGGGGCTGCAAGATGGTTACATCCCTGTGTCTGGAAACAAGGTGAGATAGAACTAGAGACAACTGTTTATGATTAAAATGTCTCTCCCTGTTGAGTACATAGAGGGATGTAATGTTGGAATGGCTCATCAGAGTACCAAAGGAACCTACAATGAGTCTTGGCTCTACAACAATAATGGTCCAGCAGAAGACTACCAAATTTGGAGGGTAGTATGGTCTGTTTCCTAGAGGTTGTTGGAGAGTAGGACTCCAGAATAATTTTATCTGTGGTCCTGAAAAAACCCAACTCAGTCCAACACTAGATGGATAGTAGAAAGTTTTGAGTTGATGTATGGAGACTTAAAGGGTCTATATTTGATGAGAAATGCCAAACAACGTTCCTATAGTATCAGGCCTCAGTCTAGAGATCTGCATAGTCTTCTCGTCAAGTGTCTTCACATCTATAACTGACTAGGCCTGATAACAATAGAAACAAATTGTTCAGAAAATGTATTGCACTTGCTTAAAAAATACTCTTGGTTGCAAATAGCCATGTAATGACCTCTGATCTCTTTGTAGACTCTTCACAACAAGTGCGGCAGTTGTGTCCTGGTCACCAGCTCCAGCCACCTGCTTAATACGGGCCTAGGTTCTACTATTGACCAGTCAGAGTGTATTATCCGCATGAATGATGCCCCCACCACAGGCTATGAAAGGGATGTCGGCAATAAGACAACCTTCAGAGTGGTTGCACACTCCAGTGTGTATCGGGTACTACGGCGACCCCAAGAATTCTTAAGCCGGGCTCCAAGTCAAACCCTGATATTCTGGGGGCCTCCAATGAAGATGCAGCAAAACAGCAAATCTAATCTGTACCACATCATCCAGCGAGCCAGCTCAGCTTTCCCCAATGTATCTGCATTTGTATTGTCTCCTCGGAACATGGCACGGTTTGATGAGCTGTTTCGGGCAGAAACAGGAAGAGACAGGTAAAAAATTAAAATGCTATAACGTGAAAAAGGGCAAAATATAACAGCGAAATTACTGTTTGCATTAACCATATTCTGTGATATCACTGTGTGTATTATCCCTGTACTCTGACATCACTGAGTATATTATTTTTGTACTGTGACATCACTGTGTACATTAACACCATACTGTGATGCCACTGTCTACATCAGGGGTAGGCAACCTTTTTTGTTCGACGTGCCAATTAAAATGAAAAGAATCAAAGATGAGGTCCTTGGAGTGCCGGTCAATAATTGTAAAGCTGACGACCTCTATACTAAAGTAATATGGTACAAACCGTAACATAGGGGCAGTGGCATAACTACCGGGGTAGCAGGGGTAGCGGCTGCCACAGGGCCCAGGACACTAGGGGCCCGGCGACAGCCGCTACCGCTGCGGGGGGTTTTTCCCTTTACCGGCTGGAGTTACTCAATTACGCCCTTGCACACACTTTGTACCTGGATGCTGCATCTAGTCCCCAGCCGTCAGTACCTTCACTTTTCTGTAAATGAAACACAGATTAATTTCAGCCACATTTAATTCTTTCCGGTGCGGTAACAGGGCTACGACTAAGGGGCTAGCACGCCCAGAAACGCGTCAGCAATGATGATTTTTTTAGTCACTTTTGGGGAGTTTGTTCACTTGCACATTTTTGTATTTGTAAGAAGAAGATGCATTTTTAAAGGATGGAATAAAAATGAAGTTTTAAGACATACAGGAGTGCGGACCTAATTTCTTTACAAATAATTAAGTATCCTCTTTTATTAGTTCCCCATATATCTTGCATATTAGTAACTCTTATGTGAAGCACAGAGTGGTTAATGTGAGGGACATGATGGGGTTAATTGCTATTATTGTGAGGCACATGGAGCTACTAAAACTAAATTAATAATCTAAATGCCTGACATTAATAGGAATAGTAACCTCAGCATGTACTTGCTTTTTTTTTTTTATAAACTTTCACTTTGCTCGGAGCTCTCCTCTGCTCCATCTCTTCTGTGCAGGATGCAGAAGGCAGGAGCTGATCACTGCAGGCAGGGTCCAGGAGCTGTATAGTGATAAGCTCCGCCTCCTTGGCGCCCCTCACTCTTCTCATTGGTGAGAATCCTGAGAGCACTAACGGGACACCCTCTTCCAATACTTACAGGTCCTGTGCTGGCTGTCGTGCCAGCAAGATATGCCACATGATAGGGATCTACAATATCCCTGTACTGTGACATCAATGATTGCATTATCCTTGTACTGTGACATCACTATGTGTATTAATTTTATACTGTGATACCACTGTCTACATTATCCTTGGACTGTGGAATCATTGTGTGAATTATCTTTGCACTGTGACATCACTCTGTCTGTTGTCCCTCCAAAAAGGCATTACTATGTGCATTATACCTGGACTATGGCATCACTGTGTGTATTATTCCTGTACTATGACATCACTGGCATACATGATCACTGTACTGTGAGATGACTGTGTGCATTATCCCTGTACTGTGTCATCAATGTGTGCATTATCTCTGTATTGTGACAACAGTGTGAATGTTATTCATTATCACTACACTCAGACATCACTGTTTAAATTATCCCTATACTATGACATCACTGAGTGTATTATGCTTGTATTGTGACATCACAGTATGAATTATCCCACTATTGTGACATCACTCTGTATTATCCCCATTCTGTGACATCACTGTGCTCATTGTCACACCATTGTGTGCATTATCCCTGTAATGTGACATCACTAATTAATAATAGTCTATTCATGTTCACACCTAACTGCTTTATTTGGTAATGCTGAAGTTGGGCCCCACTTGCTATGTGGCCCCTTGGTTACCTGTTGTGCTCTTTGTTGGAACCTAAAACAGTGTTCTAAAAGTGGTATCATTTTACCTGCATTTCCACATCCACATGGCCGTATTCTGACACTCATAGACACGGTATATAGGTTTATGCTGTACCTTTTGTATGTGCCCAATTTTTTGTCAGATCAAAAATTTTAGCACAAAATGAGCACAATAGAAAAAAAAAACCTCTGGCATGCCAAACAGATGCCATGTTGTAGAACTATTTTTCTGTAGTAGCATTGCACTATAAAGAGACACTTACAGTGACTAACTTCTTAGTACGGGGCTGCCAGGACTCTATTTGTGTATTTCATTCCACAGTAATGTAGTGAGATGGTAGTGGGAAATCCCTCTCTTATACTCCAGATCAGAAGGCTGCGGCACCGCAGGCATCCATTGATTTCGCTGGTAACCCACCGTTTTCAATAAGTGCTGTATAAAGCAAAGTTGCAGGTGAACTGAGTACTTAAAGGGGAATTAAGGTTTAAGGTATACAGCTTCCGGACACGTGTACTTTCTATGTTTTAGTTAGAATGATTGCTAGAATGATTTAAAGAAACATTATCCTGTTATGTATAAGTTACAGGAAATGTGTGAAAAGTCTAAAATGCAATGTAAAAGATAAGAAAAAATAATAATGATGATGATAATAATAGTACACATGTCCTATCAGCTCCTTAACACCCTCCAACGCATTGTCACTATAGTCAGTGCAGGTCCACTATTTGCAGCAACCAGGGGCCTCAATGCAAAATCAGTATGGATCCCCAACCTGCCTTGTTCCATTTAGAATAGTGGGATATTTTATGTGGCAGAAAGGTCTTTGGGACCCTCTCAGGATTTGGGGCCCATTAGTGACTGCTACCACTACACTCCCTATAGCTATGTCACTGGCAACACCTTTTAGTGTCGCTGAGTAAGTACTATGGCTCTAAGCAAAAGCTCAGGCTCTTTCAGAAGCCTCCTAACTAGGCCAGGATCAGAGGAGACTTCATTTTGGTCCATTTATCCCTTTTATTTCTGCTGTACAACCTGGTTGGAAACTGGAGAACCTATTCTTACCCCTGAGGACCTAATACAGGTCTCAGGGCTGTCTGATCAATTAACCCCTTAAGGACCAGGCCATTTTTTGGTTTCGCATTTTCGTTTTTCCCTCCTCACATTTCAAGAGCCATAACTTTTTCATTTTTCAGTTCACAGAGTCACATGATGGCTTATTGTTTGCGGGACAAATTGTACTTTGTAATGGCACCATTCAATATGCTGTGCAATGTACTGGGAAGCTGGAAAAAAATTCAGAATGAGGTGCAATTGGAGAAAAAATGCATTTGCGCCATTTTCTTATGGGTTTAATTTTTACAGCATTCACTGTTTGGTACAAATGACATGTTACCTGTGTTCTACGTGTCAGTACCAACGCGGTGATACCAAATTTATATAGTATTTGAAATGTTTTGATACTTTTAAAAAAATGATAAACTGCAAAATAGAAAAAAAAATTGTGTCATCATGTTCTAACACCTGTAACTTTTTCATATTTCCATGTATGGAGCTGGTTGTGGTGTCTTTTTATGCGGGACAAGATGATGCTTCTATTGATACCATTTGGGGAAAGATCTGATGGTTTGATCACTTTTTATTCAATTTTTTATAGGAGGCAAAGTGTTGAAAAAAACGCTTTTTGGCTGTTTTTATTTTTTTTTGCCGCTACGCCGTTCGCAGTACGGGATAAATGTTTTAATATTCTAATAGTTCGGGCATTTTGGATCGCGGGGATACCTAATATGTTTGTTTAATGTTCTTTAATTACTTTTATAGCTAATCTAGGGAAAGGGGGGTGATTTGAACTTTTTATATTTTTTTTATTTTTTCAATACTTTTAAAAACTTTTTTTTTTTCTTGTTATACATTTATGATCAGACCCCTTAGGTACCTTGAAACCTAGGGGGTCTGATCGCTCATACTATTCACTGCAATACTACAGTATTGCAGTGATTAGGAAAATCGCAGCACTTCTATTAGACGATGCCTCTGGCATCGTCTAATAGATCTAGTGCAGAGACAAGCCTGGAAGCCTTCAATAGGCTTCCGGCTGTCATAGCAACCGATCACCGCCCTCATGTGACGTTCAGGAGGGCGGCGATCGGCAAAACATGGCGGCGCCCGTGCCGCCGGCGCCGTTTACACACTGCGGTCACGTTTGACCGCAGTGTGTAAAGCGTTAACAGCAGCGATCGGCTCGGGCACCGACCGCTGCTGTTAGTGGCAGGTCCTGGCTGTATTATACAGCCGGCATCTGCCCTGTATGGAGCGAGTTCAGCGTGTGAGCTCGCTCCATACATCCCCATGCGACCCATGACGTACATTTACGTCAAGGGTCGCTAAGGGGTTAAACTGCTGTTAGGGTGACACGAAATATAATATGAGGGAGGGATTTAACAGGACCTCCTGTTTTGTACCTAAATTATTACACGTCTTAATAATCCAGGGACATCTCATGCCAGCGGGGAAATGGATTGAAGTAGCAAAAAAGTGTAAATAAGTTTAATATAAGAATATGTAATATGTGAAACAGCAATCCTGTAAAGGGTGTTTTTGTTTTGTTTTTCGTAATTTTTATTTTTTTAGTAATACATGCTATACTGGACACATACTGTGTTTAGGATTTTACAATTTAGTGAGCTAATTTATTCTGATTATTTAGTGTACAATATAAATAAACAATTAGCAATGCCAAAAATTACTTCTTTCTCTACAAAATTGTATAAATTATAGAGTAATATATGTATTCAAAAACATATAAAAATGCAAATTTTCTGGCATGAAGCGAAGACTTATACAGCCAAGTCAAGGAAAAAATGCTAAAGATATGGATGCTGAAATGTGGAGAAGCAAAAATAAAAAAAATATAAAATAAAAAGTTGTTATAGCGGATGTGCAAAACTCAAAAACACATGTCACATGGCAATGCTACATCTGCATTCTATTAACATGAATGGGACTGAGCTGCAGCATGGCCATGGGACCAATGGACTTTATGTCCTGTACAATCCCTTTTAAAGGGATTCTAACACATAGGAATACCCTTAAGAAAGGCTATTCTTCTCCTACCTTTAGAAGTCTCCTCAGTGCTGCCGTTCGTTAGATATTCCCGGTTTTCTTTGGTATGCAAATGAGTTCTCTCGCAGCACTGGGGGTGGTCCCCTGCGCTCACTGGGGGCACACTGCATACCAAAGAAAACCGGGATTTATCTAACAAACAGCGGCGAAGAGAAGACTTCTAAAGGTAGGAGAAGAATAGCCTCTCTTAGGGTGCATTCACACTGAGTAAACGCTAGCTTATTTTGTAGAGTAAAATTACACTTGTAAATTTTGCTATCCCATTGACTTCAATGATATTTTTTTACAAGTGTAAAAATACGCCTGTAAAAAATACGCCTGTAAAAATACGCCTGTAAAATGTCATTGAAGTCAATGGGATAGCAAAATTTACAAGTGTAATTTTACTCTACAAAATAAGCTAGCGTTTACTCAGTGTGAATGCACCCTTAAGGATATTCCTAAGTGTTAATATGAAAAAAAAGGGATTCTAATGATAGAATCCCTTTAAAACCTAAACAGGTATGGTTTTGAAGGGGATAGAATAGTTAGTTTATTCTTAGGAAATCTGTGAAACTAAAATGCAGCTTAAAATTTAAAGTCAATGTATAAAACAGATTAAGGCTATGTTCACATCCACTTTGAAGTCTCCATGTGAGTCCAAAATCGCCAGATGAAAAAGTTTAGCAAGTCTAGCAGATACAGTTTTAAAAGAATAGAAACCCAATGGATCCCATAGTTAATAGGTAGAGATGAGTGAACACTATTCGAAACAGCCGGTTCGAATAATGTTCGCTCATCTCTAGGGTCTGTATGTCACCACTTTTGTAATAGTCCACCTATCCATTGTTCTGGTCCTCTGATAGACCAGAACAACGAAAAAGCCAAAGTGTGAACCTAGCATAATTGCTGGCAGCGGAAAAGTGTAATTTCCTCTTCATTTTCCATCATGTGAACATATCCTAAGGGTCCATTCACGCAGAGGAAAATGGTGAGTAATTTGGTGTGGAATTTTAAACGCTGAAAAAAAAAACCCCTCCCATTGATTTTTATGGGTTCTGCTAGCTGTTTTTTCCACTAGCGGAATTTTCCGCTAGTGGAAAATTCCGCTAGCGAAAAAAAAAGCTAGCAGGACCCATTGAAAACAATGGGAGGCTTTTTTTTTCTTCAGCATGGAAAATTCTACACCAAATTCCTCACCATTTTCCTCCATATGAATGGACCCTAAGGCTTGGTTCACACTTGCACTGGGCTCTCTGTCTTTTGGACTGTTTGACCCAAAAGAGCCCATTGACTATCATGTATACTCCTTGCCCATTGACTATCATGTATACTCCTTGCCCATTGACTATAAATATTGTATACTCCTTGCTTAATCCTTATTACCTAACCCTACTAAATAAAATAGTAATACTGTCGTGTTTGCTTTCATTGATAAAATGTCCTCATATTTGTTGTAGACATTCTGTACAATTCCACACAGTACCTGTATTTCATACATTGCTGTAACATATACATACACTTGTGTGTGTTGCTATAGCAATCTACAATGAGCCCATTGAATGGCTCTTGAGAGCACATTTCTAGCGAATTGCACCATTATCTTCACCCGGTTGTGCCCTCTCATGACATTAGTGTGGTTTCCACAAGTGCACACATATATAACCTTTTGCTTTTTATAGTAATAGTAAATGTATTGTTCCCCTCAGGGAGAAGTCGCATTCGTGGCTGAGCACCGGTTGGTTTACCATGGTTATCGCAGTGGAGCTGTGTAACAAAGTGCACGTGTATGGAATGGTGCCCCCCAACTACTGCAGGTAGGCTCTTGTAATGTCAACCTGAAACAGTATACAATGTCAGTATAGATGTCAAAAGGATTTATACTATTATAGAGAGAAAAACCGCCCATTCATTTCAATGGGGAGTGCTCGTATGCTGGCTCCCTTTGAAATTAATGGGATCTGCTTTATACACGCTGATTCTGAACATGTTTTAACGTTCAGAATCAGTCAGCGTATCCGAAGTGTGAATGCACCCTTATACGTCCTGTACAAACCAGTTCATGTCTTTAACTGCCTCATGCTCTATGACCGAATAGAAGTATTCGGAGCTATGGAGGAGTTTTGGGCAGGTTAATAGTAAAAAAAAAAAAAAAAAAAAAAATCTTCACCATTTACCATTTTATTTAACTTTATCAGTTCTACTAGGGGATTTATTCATGTGATCTCCCATTGGCTGGTATAATACACTGCAGTGTATTCACATTGTAGTGTATTATACCTATCCTAAAAATGCTGACAGACATCTTATTATGCTCTTTCTTTGGCAGGGTTTAATAGGTGCACAATGTTTAGGGACTTAAGTTTGGGCGGAAGTGTGTTGGGGGCTACGTTATGCTAGGTTCACACTAGCGCCAGCTGGGCTATTTGTTGTTTGGGTCTGTTGGGGAACCCGAACAACGGAAAGCTAGACTACTACAACAGCAGTTACACACCAGGACTGGCAGACCACATTGTCTATAATGGGGTCCGTCAAGTGTCCTCTATTTCCAAATTGAAAGTGGCGCAGTAAAAAGTTCCCTTGTCAATTTTCGTCAGTCTCTCCAATCTTTATAACTGGTGATAATAACAGATCATGTGATACTAAGATAGGGGCTAATGCTGTTTTGTCTTTCTATTTCTCAGTAAGCGGCAGCACAAGATGCCATATCACTACTATGAACCACGGGGTTCAGATGAGTGCACCACCTACATTCACAATGAGCTCGGACGAAGAGGCAACCACCACCGCTTTATCACAGAGAAACTGGTTTATGCCCGCTGGGCATCTGTATATAACATCTCCTTCTCACACCCTGAGTGGTTCAATGATCCAGACAACTAAATAGTGGTGTATATGTCTTGTCTGTCCCACTTCACTGGTCTCCCGGTGTGGAATTAAGTTCTCTGCAGCTTTAGACAAAACTGGGTGTAGGAGTTAGGTAAAAAAAACAAAAAAACAACACAGTACGTGTCGCCAAGTATGACGTCTTAATGCTGGAATCGGTGATTTTTGTAGGATGGTACATGGGCGAAAAGTACAGAGGTGTAAGCAGAGGGCTATGGAAAGCTGTGTGTGTCTGACATTATTGGACCACTGATGGTTGATTGGTACTTGTTGAGTTGATCTGGATAGAGATCAGTGTTTTATAGTGCACTACACTGCTGTAGTATATGAATAACACCAGTGCATAGGATTGAGTTACAAAATCTTGAAGGATAGTGGTCCTCACTTCTCTCCTCTGTGACCCTTACCTTGCTCCTGACATACCATTGCTGCTGTGGCTTTACATGATGGGAGTTGTTGCTAGTCGACTGTGCCTGGGTACATTTTATAGATATGGGCCATACATCAATAATTATAGGATAGATAGAAGGCAGAGGATGACTAGACAGGAGATAGTGCTGCTTTCTTTGGTCCTCAAACACGGACATTACATGCAGCTTGAGACTTAGAACTAGGTCAGGTCATTCATAAAACATGGAATGGTCATGTAGATGGTGGTGTACACTTTGGCGGGCCTATAGCCATGGATCTTGACAGCATGAGGATCCTAAAATTAGTCTTTTATTCACCTTTCTGTTCTTGGATTCTCAGGCGACATCCACCTGAAGACATTGTCTCCTGACTAGACCCATTCATTTGGGTCTAATCCTGAGCGGAGTGCGCGACTGGATGTTGGTGCACTGCATCTAGTTGCGCTTACCCGTATTTTGGTCTGGAACCTGAGACAGCCTCCGCCTCAGGTTCCAGACCGAAAATTCCATGTAAACTTATCCTTAAGAACACATAGATCTGTAGACCCGAGAGTGAAGGCCTTGATAGAGATCACCTTCATTTACATACTTTCATTTCCCGCATTGGTACAAGCACAATGCCTTTCAGCTTCATATGTCACAATATATGTTTCATAGGGAGATATTATCTTGTAGCTCAGGTGTCCTCCACTTTGCCCCCATGTCTAGTTCACAAAGCCAATGTATTACGGTACATATATTGTTTGTTGTACCAACTGCACACTAAAAGACTGAGAGTAATATTTTATCAGGTAAAATGGTTGTATGCAGAAAATACAGGTCAGTAGATGCTACATACCAAAGTGGGGTTAGTATGCATGAGACGTGAGCTTTGGGAATCTAGAACTGTGATGACCATGGGGCAATAGGCTCTGGTGACGGCAATGTATGGATGTGTTGTACTGTGTGTTATATACATGATCATGTCAAGATTTAAAAAAAAGACCCTGCCCAATGTCAGGCCGGCCCTCCAGAGGACAAAGGGGATCTAGTGGGCCCAGGAACTGACACAATAATGGTCCCGCAGAAGACACCCCAGTTATGTCCTAATTTTGGTTGGAGGGTGGGCCCTCCACATGGATGCAATGTTTAATGTCTAGAGCAGACACTGGTTAGACAGGGGAACATTATGACTTTGTAGCTCAAGGGTTCCCATTAACTTCATTACGTCCATGGAGTGCTCTCCTACGTGTAGAAGTGCTTATACTGGAACACAGGCTCCTCTGTACGCAGACGCTATTATACAGCTATAATATAAGGCTTAACATATATTCCCAGTGCCCACTATCAGGGCATTGGAAACTGTGGTTTTAACTGCAATATCTTTGTTATTTTTGGTTAGGTTGCTCCATTTTCCTTTTCTTTCTCTCCTGATGAACCTGGCTATAAATTTACCAGCTGGGGGAAACGCGTAGGGAGTGTCCATATTGGGGCAGTATCATGATAGTTATGCTTTAAAAGACACTTTATATGGGGGAAGTGTTATCAGACCCCTTTTAGCTTTATAGCATAAAAATCTGTCATAATCTGTATAGACATAGTGAGACATGCATGTCCCATGCATATGAGTGACTTTATGCATTCATTAAAAACGCTCCTATGCTATATATTGGAAAATTGCAACCTATCCCATTTACTACAGGGCCAAGCTACATGCAACCAGAACATGCTGCACATTCCTTTCCACCAACCCAAAAGATTATGTTCTAAATTTTTATAATTGTGACAATTGTCATTGAAATACACAATTTCTTTTGTGTAGTTTAGGCTAAATTAGTTATCCAACCTGTGCCAAATAAGCATTACCTTTGAGGTTCGTATGTCTATATGGCAATAGGTTCCTCAGGAAGGAAGCAGAAGTGAAATGGTATCACTAAACCTGGAGTCAGTCACCTATACAGCGCGGATTACGGGATTACGTGCCGAGCTACTGATATCAGTCACATGTGACTTAATGGTGGTGAGAAAGTAGAGCGAAATATTGGAAATATCATAATATGGTTGTGGGCAAAGTTTTCTTGACATTATCAAGACTGTAAGGATATGTTCACACATGACAAATTTTGTTGCAGACATTTAAGAGACTGAAAATCGGTTCCATTTATCTAATAGAGCTTGCAGAAATCCATGTACAACCTATTTAGTTGTATGGAAGTGGTATTCAATTACAGAAAGTTTTGTCACGTGTTAACAAAACACTTAAGCCCCATGCACACAATCGTGTTTCTTATCTTTATATTATGATTTCACAATTATGAATAGTATACACATCTGTAGTGTATGGATAACTTTAGTGTCAGCCCCTTAAGTTTAAAAAAATTGAGTTTATGAAGTGTCCCTTTAAGAATGTCGTGGAACCAGAAAGTGGCGCTGCTTCAGCCTGCAAGACCATCACAGCTTATTCACCCGGAGTCTTGGCATCTTCAGTTGTTGCATTGTTAAAGTAGAGGTTAACTATGCTCTCCTATATGTAACCGTAAGGGGTTTGACGTGGATACGGCAGGTGGTACCTCACACAAACAGTCACAGGAAGCAGCGCCACCTACTGTCAGCACCTGCTTTTACCCACTCGATTCTAACATCTACCTTATTGTCTATGTTGGCTCTAATCTATGTAGATTAGAAGCACAATAGTATTGATACAGGTTCCTATGTACTATTTTTAAAGGAAGTGTGTCACCAGTTCCCAGCCCCCAAATAGATAGGTTATGGTCACCTGAATCAAACTGGGTTTCAAAATATACATACATATACAAATTAGTTCTTTGGAGCAACGAAGATGCTGCCATTGCTCCAAAGAGGTAAGCGGCAGCGCCCTCATTGCTCCAAATAGCTCATTTGCATATTGGAAAAACAGCAATATCTCAGCAATGGGCCATGATTTACAAGGGGAAACCACCGTTTGATTCAGGTGACCCTAACCTGACTTCTGGGGACACCCTTTATTAAACTATACAGCAATTAAAGGGGCCATTTCATTTGCTTAGTACAAGACCCAAGGGGGCAGAGCATGACACAGGGATTGTCTTTCATTTTCTTTAAATTAGTGGGTCATGCTCAGACCCTGTATGAGTTATAACACATTTTCTTTCTCTAGTGTGCTCCTTTAAGAAAATTAAAAGCTGGATGATGTTAATACATGACTATTATGCAGTCCTCTCGAGCACCAGAACAGAAGCCCTGTGTCCCCATTTAAATGAAGCAGAGGTCACACATGCACACAACTACCTCATTGAAGGTTACGGGACTGATAAAGAAATACCATCATCCCATCAGTCCCATAGATTCTGAATGGAACGGCAGTGAGCATGCTCGACCACTGCTGCATTCAAATGCAGGACATAAGATCTTCGTTCTGGCAGTTGGTGATGGTTCCCACTGATCCCCTCCAATCTATTCTGTAGGAATATTCACTTATGAGGATTACAAACACGATGGTCCAGTTTCACTATTGTGGCTACAACTAGGCCCTGGTGTAAAATAAACTATTAGTAAATCTGTGTCATTGTTGTCATCCTCAAGCAGCACCACCCCTCTCCACAGTTTGTGTGTGGTATTGCAACTATGACCTATTTACTTCCATGGAGCAGAGCAGTCGTACCAGACACAGCCCATGGACAGGGGTGGCGCTGTTTCTATAAGAATGCAGTCTTGTTTTTCTAATCCTGGACAACTCCTTTAAATAGAGCTGCCTTCAACACTGCTTTAAAGAAGGACCCCTGCATTTAGAAACTGCTGCGGTATATTTTCATGATGTAATAGTGAAGGATTTTATTAATCATAGTTTAGTTCTGACTATACATCAAAGTTCGCTATAAAGAGACCTATAGATTTGTAAAAACTAGAAATAGTGTTGCTGCTCATAGCAGCCAATCAGATCGAAGCATACAAGCGGATGGGAAAATAAAAGTAACAATTGATTGGTTAGTAGGTGCAACTCCCTCCCCTTTTCTCTTGCACTAGATTTTATAAGGTTCCCTAATGAAGGCCTCATATCTAAAAAGTTTTATTGTCCCACCGTCTTTTTTAAAAAAAAATCAAAGCTGGAATCTGGTTGGTTGATTCTGAGCCAATGTTAATTCATGAATAGTTTATACTATGAATAAAACACATATCTCCCGACAGTCCCATCTTTTACAGGACTGTCCTGCAACTGGAACAGCAAGTCCATATTTGCTTATATGGGCATTTCTATGCAGTTTTGAGGTGTCTACTTTGCAAAAAACTTTTTTTTTTAGAAAGGTCCCCCAAAATAAGATGATCACAGTGTGTCCTCCACTAATGATCAGTAGCAATCTATGGTCAGCAAGTGTTCAATTTCTCTACAGCACCACCGCAGGAGAAATAAAGTATTACAGTTATCATTGAAAACAGTAGGATGCTCGGTCCTCTAGACAGACTCTCTGTTTTGCTTAATAGATAAGAATCCTGATAGGAATAGCTCCCCTATTAAAGGGGTTGTCTAGTAAATACAGGTTTTTTTCCTGGAGGCCAGGAAAGGTAAAAAATAAAAAAAAACCTTTTTCTGGTGCTCCAGTGTGCCCTGCCATTGTACAATCCTGTAGCACCCCAAGGCTTCTTTTGGTGGAAATTCTCGCCACATGTGACCACTGAATCCAATCAGCGGCCAAAGGAAATGAACCGGGACATCACTCACATACGTCACATGTGACCTGCTGGGTCCTTTCCTTAGGCTACTGAGGCCAATTGCATGCAGTAAGGACTTTCACCAGAATAAGCCCCAAGGCACCGCAGTACTGGACAGAGGCTTGGGACACTGACACACTGGGGACAGATAGGTGAATATGTTTTTTTTTTTTTTTTTTTCACCTTCTCCGGCCTACAGGAAAATAACTATATTTCCTGGACAACCCCTCTAAGTAGAATTTTCTAGAAAAGTGTTGAACCGGACCACCCTCTTAGCATATCTGGTGATTTGATATACAAATGTTGGGAGGTATGGCAGACTACTAGAGTCGTATGGATCAGACTGGCACCTTATTAGCTGCTACATAGGGCATCAAAAAGTCAAAAGGTTATTTTACTTTTGTATTTTTGAAATATTGGTAAAAAGAGAAATAAACTCTGGTACATGATGTACTTTTGTAAAAAAAAAATACGTCAAGATGTGTGAGATGTAGTTGTTTCATGTTCTTTTATAAAACCATGAAGAATATATTATAATGCTGCAGGAAAAATTAGTCTTTATTAGGTCAGGCCTATGGGAGTCACGGGGTCCTGCTGTATATTCCATCCATAGGTCTTGTCCCAAAAATTCTAGGATTGTCTTACAGGATGTGTGGCATGTCGATGAGTAGATTGCTAAGATATTTTATAAAATAAAGGCTAAAACTGTGACAAATATGAGGAAAAGTAAGTTAAGCGTTGGATTTCACAGAAAAATAATAAATCTAATTTTACTATCAAATCTGGTCTTCCTGTTTTTGTGATGTCAAATGTTTGTATTGTGGGGCAATAGGCACTATGGAGCATATGTAACCAGGGTTGAACTAGCCCACCAAAGTACCAGAGGATCCTCTGGTGGCCCAGGACCTAGCACAATAATGGTCCTGCCAAAGACACCCAATTTTTTTTTTTTTTTTAATTATTTTTAATGTAGCTTGTGAGCCCCATATAGGGCTCACAATGTACATTTTTTGCTTATCAGTATGTCTTTGGCGTTTGGGAGGAAATCCACGCAAACACGGGGAAAAATACACACACCTTGCAGATGTTGTCCTTGGCAGAATTCAAATCCAGGACTCCACTGCTGCAGTGCTAACCACTGAGCCACCGTGTTGCCCTGAGACACCCAAATTTGAAGGGTACTATGGTCTATTTCCTAAGGAATGATGGATTTTGGGCTCCCAGAATCTTTTTATATAGTGGGCCCAAGGAACTTCAGTCTGACACTGTGGTCCACCTCAGAGGTTCATCCTGTGTGCCCAGGCTCTGATCTAACAATAGACCCCCAAAAGACTTCCACGACCACCAGGTCCAGCAGAAAACTTGTCTAGGAAAATATTTCTTACATCAAATTTTTGATAATGGCCCCATTATGTACACAAATATTTTGTGATCCTAATAAATTGTGTTTAAACCCATTTTAGATTTCTAAAACTAATAATAATTTTTACAAATCGACTAGAACTATGCAGCAATTCTGGGCCATAAGTCACCCGTCCAAAGATCATAGTATAGCACTACTGTCGATACAAGTAATAAAGATGAATGTGATTACATTGCACAACACATTGGATAGACAATGTGTCTCAAGGACAAAGTTGCTGTATAGCCCTAGCCTTAAGAGGATTATAGACATTGTAGGGGGTGTTCACCAGGTAGGACCTGTCTCTGTGAACTAGAGCAGAGAACTGCTAAGTATCAATAGCTCTCACTCTAGAGACCTTGACCTGTCCATCTACAGTGCTAAATCATATCATTGGCCACCAGATAATACTAGATTTAAGTATGGTAGGCTACAATTTCCCCCTTCGACGACATCGGATCGCTGCGAGTTCCAGAAGTCAGACTTTCAGGGATTGGACAATAGTTATTACACAGCTGCGACATTTACTCAGATGGCTTATACCAGACAAATTTCATGACCGATGCTTGGCTGACTAGTCACAGCTGGTGCTAGATTTTAATGAATGTTTGTCAGTGTGCCTCATAGCAGTGGAGGCACTGTATAGGTCATTGCAGGCTATAGGTGCTGTATTATGGAGCTATACACCACAGATCTCTAATACCAGTTTATTATGCACAAGGCCCAAATATGCTACATTAAAGAAATAAAACTCAGTGTTTAATAGCTCTGAAACCAAGTGTGCTATTTACCAGAAAGTCCCTTCTTTCACTGGTATCCCTAAAAACTGGACTGCAAAAGGACAGAGTAAAAATCTAGATAAAAAGAACTTTCCTAGGCAGGCTTTATTACACTTTACTACACTCTCACACTCTGAATATCCTCATACACTACACCTCCCAGAGTGTGACTATCCTCATACACTACACCTACTACAGTGTGACTATCCTCATACATTACACCTCCCAGAGTCTGACTATCCTCATACACTACACCTACTACAGTGTGACTATCCTCATACACAACACCTACTACAGTGTGACTATCCTCATACATTACACCTACCACAATGTGTGACTATCCTCATACACTACACCAACTACAGTGTGACTATCCTCATACATTACACCTACTACAGTGTGACTATCCTCATACATTACACCTTCCACAGTGTGACTATCCTCATACACTACACCTCCCAGAGTGTGACTATCATCATACACTACACCTACTACAGTGTGACTATCCTCATACACTACACCTCCCAGAGTGTGACTATCCTCATACGGTAAACCTACTACAGTGTGACTATCCTCATACATTACACCTACCACAGTGACTATCCTCATACACAACACCTACCACAGTGTGACTATCATCATACACTACACCTACTACAGTGTGACTATCCTCATACATTACACCTACCACAGTGTGTGACTATCCTCATACACTACACCAACTACAGTGTGACTATCCTCATACATTACACCTCCCAGAGTGTGACTATCATCAAACACTACACCTACTACAGTGTGACTATCCTCATACACTACACCTACTACAGTGTGACTATCCTCATACATTACACCTCCCAGAGTGTGACTATCATCAAACACTACACCTACTACAGTGTGACTATCCTCATACACTACACCTACTACAGTGTGACTATCCTCATACATTACACCTCCCAGAGTGTGACTATCATCAAACACTACACCTACTACAGTGTGACTATCCTCATACACTACACCTACTACAGTGTGACTATCCTCATACATTACACCTCCCAGAGTGTGACTATCCTCATACACTACACCTACTACAGTGTGACTATCCTCATACACTACACCTACCACAGTGTGACTATCCTCATACACTACACCTACTACAGTGTGACTATCCTCATACATTACACCTACCACAGTGTGATTATCCTCATACACTACACCTACTACAGTGTGAGTATCCTCATACATTACACCTACCATAGTGTGACTATCCTCATACACTACACCTACTACAATGTGACTATCCTCATACACTACACCTACTACAGTGTGACTATCCTCATACATTACACCTTCCACAGTGTGACTATCCTCATACACTACACCTCCCAGAGTGTGACTATCATCATACACTACACCTACTACAGTGTGACTATCCTCATACACTACACCTCCCAGAGTGTGACTATCCTCATACGGTAAACCTACTACAGTGTGACTATCCTCATACATTACACCTACCACAGTGACTATCCTCATACACAACACCTACCACAGTGTGACTATCCTCATACACTACACCTACTACAGTGTGACTATCCTCATACACTACACCTACTACAGTGTGACTATCCTCATACACTACACCTCCCAGAGTGTGACTATCATCATACACTACACCTACTACAGTGTGACTATCCTCATACACTACACCTACTACAGTGTGACTATCCTCATACACTACACCTACCACAGTGTGACTATCCTCATACACTACACCTACTACAGTGTGACTATCCTCATACATTACACCTACCACAGTGTGACTATCCTCATACACTACACCTACTACAGTGTGACTATCCTCATACATTACACCTACCACAGTGTGACTATCCTCATACACTACACCTACTACAGTGTGACTATCCTCATACACTACACCTACTACAGTGTGAGTATCCTCATACATTACACCTACCACAGTGTGACTATCCTCATACACTACACCTACTACAATGTGACTATCCTCATACACTACACCTACTACAGTGTGACTATCCTCATTCACTACACCTACTACAGTGTGACTATCCTCATACACTACACCTGATCCTAATTCACTATGCACCTTCCATGGTTTGGTTTACTCTATTCTCCCCAATAAGTTCATGGGGAAGAGTAACCAAGAATTTCCAACACTTTTTAAAAAAAAATAGGACTGGTAGTTTAGGACTTTTTAAATGTCACAAAAAAATAGTTGCAAGTGGCTTTTCTAAGTCATGCGCCTCACTTTATTTGGTGTGGGTGGAGCTGGGGGTGTGGCATGGACTTTTGTGTCATAATTGATAACAGAAATCTATACCACCTATGGGCTGGTATAAATCTCTGTATGCCCCGGCAGAAGATGCACATAATTCATGACTGTGGAAATCAGGGGAATCTTTTGCCATCATAGAGACCAGACTATAAGATAAATTGCATACTGATAGAAATTAGATAGATAGATAGATAGATAGATAGATAGATAGATAGATAGATAGACAGACAGACAAATACTTAAGAATCTTGGTGCAAGCAATAGAGACCTTAATCCTAAACACTACGTTAACATTGGGGGACCCATTTGAGGTAGATATGATAGACAGAGGTAGATAGATATGAGATACATAGATAGATTGATAGATCGATAAGAGATAGATAGAAGGATAGATAGATAGATAGATAGATAGATAGATAGATAGATAGATAGATAGATAAAGAAGGTTATAGATGAGATAGACAAACAGACAGATAGATAAGACAGATAACATAGATTAGATACACAGCTAAATAGATATGAGATGAACATAGACATAGATAGATATGATGAAGTAGATAGACAGACAGACAGACAGACAGACAGACAGATAGATAGATAAAGATTATAGATTAGATATATAGATAGGAGATAGATAGCTGCCTGTGTGTGTGTGCTGGTAGCCTCATAGTGCAGCATACAGTATATAGTGCAGCCAGTATCTTCTCTGCAGTGTGGCTGGCACTGCTGGTGTAGGGGGTGCTGTTTGGGGTTAGTAGGGTCTCAGATGCCCAGGTGTTGGGGGTGAGTGTTTGAAGAGCTGGGTGTGCAGTTTGGCACTTACAGGCAGCTCAGGAGGAGGTGGCAGAGAACGAGAGAGCGGAGCCCAGAGAGGAGGAGGCGGCAGAGGGGAGCTCACTGAGCGGGGAGAGAGGTGGCTGCAGCCCGGGGACTAGGGGAGAGGTGACAGCTGCAGCACCATGAGCACATCAGAGGCCAAGGACTACCTGCAAGACAGGCACATCCCCAGACTGTTTGAGGTATGTGTATGCCAAGACCTCCCTGTCACTGTGCCTGTCAATCACTGCCTAGTAAGACAGGTCTTATTATATTACATAGTGTCAGCAGACTGTATACATCATACTATATAACATTATAGCACTTTATACAGTGTATCCCATTATGTTCTAGGACTGGATCACATGTCTGCTTAGTGCAGATGCAGTATACCAGTCTGTACACACAGGCATACTCTCTGTAAAATGTATACACACATATATAATATATTGTACACATACATACTTATCTATAATGTAATGTACACATATATACACACCAGTTCTTTTTATTTAGTGTTGTTCTCATCATGTGCTGCAAGAATCTCCTGCAATTCTCCAGTCCAGCAATATATCCAGTGTAGGAGGGAGCAGATTATCTATTTTGCTTTTTCCAGCTCTGATGTCTTTCTATCTGTTTGCTCAGGGCATTATAACATATGGATGGGTTATGTATACGCACGTACAGATATGAGACATATTATACATATTATGCTCTCAATGCTCTCACTTGCCATACCATGTAATATATCACTACATAGTATAGTTCTATCATGGCACAATACACGTCTGATGTCTAGATAGATAGATAGATGTCTAGATAGATAGATAGATAGATAGATAGATAGATAGATAGATAGATAGATAGATAGATAGATAGATTTGTGTTATATTTGTGGTGCAGGTGTTATATTTAGAGTGAATTTGCATTGGTCACCCCAAAAGTTTCATGTGCCAAAGAAGCAAGATCTAACCCTCTTATTGTTTGGGAACCCCCGAAGAGGCTTCCACTTTAAGGGAACCCCTACTGATATCCAGACCTTTAAAAGTTAAACATTTTTGCAAATATAAACAATTACAAATTTTGCAGCGTTTTATTTTAGTGGTGACATCAGTTGTCTTGATCGGTTGCCAGTGGATACGACCATGAATGCAGGACCTTTCTATTCTCTAGTTATCAGGAGGACACCACATGTATGAGAAGATAACCCGGCCACAATAAGGACGTCATGGCTGGTTATCAGGAGAGACATTACATGTATGAGAAGATAACCCGGCCACAATAAGGACGTCATGGCTGGTTATCAGGAGAGACATTACATGTATGAGAAGATAACCCGGCCACAATAAGGACGTCATGGCTGGTTATCAGGAGGAAACTTCATATATGAGAAGATAACCTGGCCACAATGAGGACATCATGTCTGGTTATCAGGAGGACACTACATGTATGATAAGACAACCTGGCCACAATGAGGACGTCATGTCTGGTTATCAGGAGAGACATTACATGTATGAGAAGGTAACCCGGCCACAATACGGACATCATGGCTGGAAGACCATAGAAAGTTCCTGCATTTACGGTCGTATCCATCAACAACCAGGACAACAGATGTCACCACTAAGATGGTTATTATTTGTAATTATTTATATTACCAAAAATTGTAACTTTTAATTGCCTACAAATTTACATATATAATTATGTTAATGGAAAAAGCCCTTTAAAAGTCTTGTTATATGTGTTTGTTCCTGCAAAGAATTCTTTCCTGCTCTGTCCTTAGTTTAGACGTGACAGTCCTTGAGGCTGTGGTTTCTGCGCTGTATCCATGGTCTGCAGAGGACTTATGTTCCTTCTGGTGCTAACCCTAGTTTTCTTCAAACTAAAGGGTAGGGACTAGTTGCTATGATATTTTCCATAAAGTATATTATGGAGAAGTACGGAGCAGTATCGATGTGAATAAAGCACTTGAGTGAGATAAAAAGTACTGTTGGCTTCAGCAGCAGGTCTGTGTGCGTTTCTCTACGTCTCTCTCTCTTACTCAGCCCTCTTCATAGACTTCTATTTGTAATCTGATACTTTATTGAGCTGAAAGTCTGTTTTAGAAATCAAGATTGATTCTGCAGAGATTTCAGAGTAAATGTCAGTTTAGAAGGAAGAGGAAGAAAAGAGCCTAGTATAGAAAAATAAGCATTATTTCTGATAAAATAGATAACAAACTTTCTTATATTTGCTCCTATAGATTATATATATATTTCTATATATTGTATTTCTCCTATAGATTTATGCAAAGCTTGTTGAAAATTTAGTGACTATTTAACACTACAGCATCTAGAAATGGCTTAAAGTGATGCTGCTTGACAACCTCTTTTCCACCTTTGTCTTCTAGAAACTGCCAAAGGAGGTAAATTTTTACCCCTTATAACTTACAGTCTTTTTCAGTAAATTTATCTGGTTACTTATTAGGTTCTTTTCCTCTGGAAGTGTAAAGTAAAAAAAAAAAAAAAATCATACTCACCTATCCCCTGTGCTCTGCTCTCAGTTCCCCTCCTGTCTCATGCTGGGGATGCATTGCCAGAAACCCTGAAGCTCATGTGTCCACTAAGACCAATCAGTTGCCTCAGTGGTCACAGCAGTCACGTGAGCCTCGGGCTTCCTGCAAAGCTGCTCTGGCATGAGACAACATGGACACCAGTGGTGTGGCACCAGGAACGGGTAAGTATGCCACAAGGGCTGTTCAAAATCCTGGAAACCCCTTTATCTCTTAAATCTTGGCTGAATCTGTCTTGGGTCTCTCAAGACAGACTTTTCATTCAAAAAGTTTTCAAAATACATGTGCGCATAGAAGTCTATGGAGAGAAAAGGGGGGAATGGAGAGGGAGGAGAAGTAAAAGACATGGTGCTGGATCTAGTAGTTAGTCTTACCCCAAGTACCATATGTACACAAATACTGCTCAGCACTTCTCTGTAATGTGCTGTATAGTGCTGCTGCTCCTTATAATTGTTATGGAGCTGATTCTTCCATTTTATTCATGTGTCCATACATGACATCATAGCAACTAGTTTTCACCCACTAGCAGAAAATTAGAGATAGAGCCTGTAGGGGGAGACACAGATGCAGTGTCTGCACTGAAGTCAATAATCTATTTCACCTTTCTCTACCAGAGTCTACTAACAGGCCTCATGTATTACCGTCCAGAGGACCCTATTAATTACTTAGAACTGTGTCTGCAAAGAGTTCGGGATTTAGGGGGACCCGAAAAAGTACAGTGGGATACATTTCTGAGCCGCAATTTGCCTCCTATTAATGGAAATCAGGGAAAGAAAAGCACACAAAAATCAGGTGAGTATAAGACTTCATTCACACATTGCCAAGACCTAATCATCCTTGTTATTACACTTTATCCTGCATGGTGTCTGTCATTTATATTTGGTGCTGTATGCTATTTTCTCCTTCCAGAGGGGCCGCATATGCGTCGCTATGAGCGCCTGCCTCCTATCCAGTCCCAGTTTTCGATTGACAGTGACTCAGATATGACAGAATCTTCAGGGCTTATCCAAGAATATGATGTCTTTGACCCCAGTAGACCTCGACCTAAAATCATCTTTGTTATTGGTGAGAACAGATGCATGGGTTTTATGCCGGAGCATCTTTCCTTATAACTCTATTGTGCCGTTTCCTATTGTTCTTCCTAGAAATATTTAATGAAATTCACAACTGGATGTTACCATTCCCCTTTTTGGGGAGGTGGGAGGTACCCTTTTACAGTCTGACACTGGCAGCGCTGATTGGACAGTATGAGACTGTGGAGATACACAGCGCCTACTATTAACACCCACATCTCTATTTATTTAATGTAATGATGGGTCAGCAGTGTTATCTATAGAGGTGTTATCTTCTATTGTAATACTGTCAATGTAGTGACTGTTTCAAAGAAAATCCTTATAGAATTAGGCAAGTGCCAGGCTATTATGAAGCTGAGTGGTCAGAATCAAAATTGCAGAATATGGTACTTAAAAAAAAACATACAGTAGATAGTGACATAGAACAAAATGTGAAAAATTCTTTAAAAATTTAACATGAAATGTTTAACATAAAAACACGAAAAATTCCGTTCAAGCTATTTATAAATTAATGAATCTCTCCATGCTGATTGGCTGTCCATGGTACTATTCTTGCTACTATGCCTGGATGCCATTACTTTACATATTGAGCATGGTGTTTTGAGCTCCTATCTAGTATGTGCTGTAGCACCTCTATGTCATTATGTCAGGTTATAACATCCGTTGTGAGCTTGAACAAACCCTAGTTCTTAAAACATAGGAGCTGCAGGACCCTCTATGGCCAATAATCCCTTTAGCACTGCTCTTATCTGAGATTAGAAATGATAGCAATCTCCAAGGATTGGTGAAAGGTTACACATGTTAACACTTCCCTTGGAAAGCTAGTCAGATCAATGGAGTTTATCAGGGATTACAATTGATGGAAATAGACACACACTCTCCCTGATGTGTACAATTATCCCCTGACCCTGGAAATCTCCCGACAGCATCATTTTGTCTCTGCTGTTGATTGGTTGTACTGTATGACTTCCCAGGTGGTCCAGGCAGTGGTAAGGGAACTCAGAGTACAAAGATGGCCACCCATTTTGGTTTCATCTGTATTTCCGTTGGAGAAATCTTACGCAAACAGCTTATTCATCACGCCAGCAGCGATCGCAAGTGGGAATTGATTGCCCAGATTATCTCTAAAGGAGAACTCGCTCCACCGGTATGTCAGAATTTATTTTTTTTAGACACAAAAAGAGAAAAAAATTGCTCCATGTGTGAACCCATTGGCCAATTCATGATGACCTCATCCAATGTTCTTCATCTGCAGGGCGGTATGGCTTAGTCTTTGGGACATAGTTTGGCAAGAGTGGGTACTATATAGCTTAGTTAAGGGGGTATACCCTGGTAGCAGGGGGCACTATGGTGGTATGGCTTACTCTTGGGGACATAGCCTGGCAGCAGTGGGCAATGTGGTGGTATGGCTTAGTCATCAGGGCATATATGACTTAATTGGCATTACCATTCCTCTTGTCAAGGGGGCTAGTCCCTATACAGTGCGACAGTGGCAGCATTATGGGACAGTCAGAGTCTGCAGGGACATCCCCCCCAACTTGTACCTAAGGGGCGGAGAGTAATAATTGTAGATTAATTAATACATTTCTAGGAAGAATAACAGAGGAATGTCAAAACACCAAACTATAAAGCAATCTCCAGAATGTTTCATTATGGGTATAATGCAATAATAAACTAAAATGGGAATATGTGGAGAGGCAGGAGTTTCTCTTTAAATAGATATACTTATAGATGTGCTGCCCATATGGAACATCCATGGTCAGAATATACACTGATGTGCGTACTCTGGTGTTTACACTATGCTTGCACCTTTTATAGCTCGTGCGAGCCCATTATACTTGTGACTATGAATTGAGTTGCCTGTGATGTTTTCGCTCATGCATCTGCTAGTATACCTCTCTATTTAATTAATCCATGCTTGCCATAATAGCGTAGTAATTATTCAGCACGACACAAAAGAGACGGCGGCTTTTACATCTTCTGCCCTATTGTCATGGAAATGTGTTGTTCATTTCTGAGTAACACTGTCACAACGTCATAGAGCGGTGACATAAGAGGAGAGGTGAGGGCTGTATTATACCATCATAATGGGTCCTAGGTATGGATGGGGCATCCCAATGATAGGGATTGCTGGTGGCAGCTCCTTGTGATGGATGTGACGTGACATCAAATATGACATCAAATACCCCCTGCAAAACACGCCATAGTGAATGTCTATTGGGCGACAAGTAGAGGTCTATGCCACCCGGATGGCTATCACTAGGAGCAAAACCAGCTCCCGTCAAGGGCCATTTGAGAGCTTTCAAAGTGTCAGGACTAATAAATATGATCCAATTCCGCTTGCTTGCGGTCCTTTGCTTGCGGTCTGAGCCATTAATTTATCTATTCTCATAAATAATACATTAATGGATTACATATTTATGTTTCTCAAGTAAATTGGGAGATCTGTAAGTCTGTAAAGTGTAAATTACTATTTGTACGGACATCATCTGAGGTATTTTATTAAATAATGACATTATGTACCACTCTAAAAAGGACAAACAAGAATGGTACATTCCTGTTTCTAAATGCACTTCCCTTTCTATGGCCAAGCCACTCAAGGGGCTCTGGTGCCCTGTGTAATGCCAGGGTAACAGCTGAGCTGTAATGAATGCTTAATGCTGCTTCACTTTCTAGAGGCAGAGCAAGCAAAACCAGGGGTTATACTCCCCCTGCTGGCAGATAGGGAACATTGTAGTGCTAGAAAAGTCAACTGTACCAGGAATAAAAAGATTGTTCTAGGTGTCATCTAATCTGTTACCAACCAGATACAGTGGGGCAAAAAAGTATTTAGTCAGTCACCAATAGTGCAAGTTCCACCACTTAAAAAGATGAGAGGCGTCTGTAATTTACATCATGGGTAGACCTCAACTATGAGAGACAAAATGAGAAAACAAATCCAGAAAATCACATTGTCTGATTTTGTAAGAATTTATTTGCAAATTATGGTGGAAAATAAGTATTTGGTCACCTACAAACAATCAAGATTTCTGGCTCTCACAGACCTGTAACTTCTTCTTTAAGAGTCTCCTCTTTCCTCCACTCATTACCTGTAGTAATGGCACCTGTTTAAACTTGTTATCAGTATAAAAAGACACCTGTGCACACCCTCAAACAGTCAGACTCCAAACTCCACTATGGTGAAGACCAAAGAGCTGTCCAAGGACACCAGAAACAAAATTGTAGCCCTGCACCAGGCTGGGAAGACTGAATCTGAAATAGGCAACCAGCTTGGATTGAAGAAATCAACTGTGGGAGCAATAATTAGAAAATGGAAGACCTACAAGACCACTGATAATCTCCCTCGATCTGGGGCTCCACTCTAAATCTCACCCCGTGGGGTCAAAATGATCACAAGAACGGTGAGCAAAAATCCCAGAACCACACGGGGGGACCTAGTGAATGAACTGCAGAGAGCTGGGACCAATGTAACCAAGCCTACCATCAGTAACACACTACACCGCCAGGGACTCAGATCCTGCAGTGCCAGACGTGTCCCACTGCTTAAGCCAGTACATGTCCGGGCCCGTCTGAAGTTTGCTAGAGAGCATTTGGATGATCCAGAAGAGTATTGGGAGAATGTCCTATGGTCTGATGAAACCAAACTGGAACTGTTTGGTAGAAACACAACTTTTCGTGTTTGGAGGAAAAAGAATACTGAGTTGCATCCATCAAACACCATACCTACTGTAAAGCATGGGGGTGGAAACATCATGCTTTGAGGCTGTTTCTCTGCAAAGGGGCCAGGACGACTGATCCGGGTACATGAAAGAATGAATGGGGCCATGTATCGTGAGATTTTGAGTGCAAACCTCCTTCCATCAGCAAGGGCATTGAAGATGAAACGTGGCTGGGTCTTTCAACATTACAATGATCCAAAGCACACTGCCAGGGCAACGAAGGAGTGGCTTTGTAAGAAGCATTTCAAGGTCCTGGAGTGGCCTAGCCAGTCTCCAGATCTCAACCCTATAGAAAACCTTTGGAGGGAGTTGAAAGTCTGTGTTGCCAAACGACAGCCCCAAAACATCACTGCTCTAGAGGAGATCTGCATGGAGGAATGGGCCAACATACCAACAACAGTGTGTGCCAACCTTGTGAAGACTTACAGAAAACGTTTGACCTCTGTCATTGCCAACAAAGGATATATAACAAAGTATTGAGATGAAATTTTGTTACTGACCAAATACTTATTTTCCACCATAATTTGCAAATAAAATCTTACAAAATCAGACAATGTGATTTTCTGGATTTGTTTTCTCATTTTGTCTCTCATAGTTGAGGTCTACCTATGATGTAAATTACAGACGCCTCTCATCTTTTTAAGTGGTGGAACTTGCACTATTGGTGACTGACTAAATACTTTTTTGCCCCACTGTATATACATATCACATCTATGAGATCTGCTGCTCCATCAACAACGGCTACTGAACCGACCACTATTCCAAAATGGAACCATAGAATATTTTTTCTAGTAGTATAATAGTGATGACCTGTCTTAATTCACAGAAAATCCCTTTAAGGCCAGGGCCCCACATAGTAAATGCGCTTCATTTTACAGTAAAATACTCACAGCATGTCAATTATACCTACGGAAACACTGGGGTTCTCCATATAGGTAAAATTGGGCCAGAAAGTCTGCAGTGGAAAACTCTGTGCTCTTTTTGTGAAAAATGCTGCAGAAAAAAGCATGATACATTTCCTCCAAGGTCTGTTCCGCAACTTTTTTTTGGCTGTGTCTCGCTATATGGAGCTTTAGCCTAAGGAGCAGCATGTCAGCTGGGAAGGATCATGTAACCGGCTCCATGGGACCATGAAAGGGTTGGGGCAAGCCACACCCTCTTTAGTCAATTTTTGGTAGTCAGACATCTGGTTAGCTGGAATAGCATATATATATCTTAATATTTACCTTGTGCCAGAAGTCTGTTGGGCTACGATGCCCTAAAAGTGATGGCACCAACCAGCTGCTAAAGATCCCACCAACATAAGATAATGCTGCAGAACATGAGACACAGATTTAGTGATTTTGTCTTTTTTTCTGCAGGAAACCACAATCGAGGAGCTAAAGCAGCAATTCATTAACCATCAGGACGCCACCGGCTTTGTCGTTGATGGGTTTCCAAGAGACATTGGACAGGCGTTTACTTTTGAGGAACAGGTGTGGATTCAGTAACCATATCACAAATCTATCCAGGACATGACATAAGATGGAGGGTTGATTCATAGTAATGTCATAGATTTGGCTAATAGATCCATGTTGCCTGCAGATTGGCACCCCAGACCTGGTGATCTTCCTGGCATGCTCAAGCCAGCGTCTACGGCAGCGATTGGAAAGACGTTCAGCACAGCAAGGGCGACCAGATGATAATGCCCATGCCATCGACCGAAGACTGGAGACGTTTAAGCAGAACCTTCCTCTCATTGTCAAGTATTACCAAGACAAGGGGCTCATAGCCAGAGTGAGTGCTCACACAGTCCACTGTCAGGCCCAGTTCACATCTGCATTTGGGTTTCTGTTTGGGGAGTCCGCTTGGGAACCCCCCCAAATGGAAACCTGTACGCATTAAAAAGCGGTTACCTAAGAAACCACATGGACCCCATGAGGTTCTTGTGGTTTCTGCTCGGTTTCCGCATGTAACCTGCGGAGAGAAAAGTACTGTGAGCAACACTTTACTCTCCAGAGTTCTGGGGCTCCAAAGTTCATTTCTTTTTAATAAAATTAGACATTTGTGGTTTTTGACTGGGGGGGAGTTGACTTTGATTCTCATGTATAGTTGGACTGATTGTCTTCAGACACAAGTTCATATACCCCACAGGTCTGTCCATGAGAGCTTTGGATACCTTAAACAATATATTTTTGCCTGTGTTACATCTTTTGCTTAAAGAGTCTCTTTCACCAGGTTCGAAAAGCCCAATGCCATAAATCATATGATCAGTGATGTCACCCTGAACATTTAGGTGTTTTGTTTATCCATATCCGTTCAGTCATTCCAAAGATATAAGCCCTGTTAGTGTTGATGCCGATCAGGGTCTACTAGCCAAGTGGGCGGTAACACTTCATGACATACAGCACACAGAGACCCCGCACCCACAGTGACATTTTTTTTTTTTTTTTTTTCTTAAATGTAGATTGTGAGCCCCACATAGAGCTCACAATGTACATTTTTCCCTATCAGTATGTCTTTTTTTGGAATATGGGATGGAAATCCATACAAACATGGGGAGAACATACAAACTCTTTGCAGATGGTTTTTTGCCCTTGGCGGGATTTGAACACCAGGACTCCAGCACTGCAAGGCTGCAGTGCTAACCACTGAGCCACCGTGTGGCCCCTGTGTAGTAGACATTTATGTCATGACTAACAGAGCTTATATCTTTGGAATGGCTGAACAAATCTGAATAAACGAAACGCAAAAATGCTCAGGGTGGCAGTGTCAATGACATGATGGGCTTTTCAGACCCAGCAACAGGTTCTATTTAAATCTGACTAAGCTGCATTACCAGACAAAACCTCTAGGCAAGGGTGGAGTTCTTCTTAGAAAATATAAAGATATATATTTAAAAGTATATTCCTATCCTCATGCACATATATGGATGCGGAGAATGTATCATTGTTCAACTTGGCGGATCCTCACGCAGATATAGCTGTCAGTCACTAAGTAGCACCTCCCACTGGACTCCTAAGTCCTTTATGAACAGAGATATAAATTAATGTTACAGGTTATACCAAATATTTCTTAGAAATCTAGATATTGATCTTCTCTATAATATGACACCTGTAGATTGGGTGCCCTTTAAGCTTTGATCCTGCAGTACAATAGAGTCCAGGAGAAAACTGCCCCCTAATGGACATCATTCACTATACACCTAACAAGACCACTGGGCTTCATCACTATATACAATGTATAGACCCCATACATAGCAGGACGTCTTCCATCTCCCCGTATATAAGTCAGGGGGACAGTTCAGTTCCTCTCCATTATTTCAATTTACAGCTATTCTGAGTGTTGGTCATCTGAGACAATCTTCCTAACATGGCTCCTGCTGATTCTATTTTTTCCACAGTTTGATGCAGACAGAGAAGAAAATTGTATCTTCGAGGACATCTGCTGCGCAGTGCAGGGTCTCCTCTTCCCTGACGGTTTGGGAGTAGAAGGTGAGTGTGCTGCAGATGTCATTTTTTTCATTACTCACCCTAGTCCTTTGTCCATATGTGTCCAATTGCTTCCATATTTTCTTCTCTTTGTCATTTGTTGCTTGTTTTATAGCATTTTGCCCACAGAATTTCCGTGCCTCGTTGTCCAATGAGTCTGTGCAAACCAAGGAAGTGGAAACGAAAGAGCAGGTAACTGCGGCAGATAAGTCTGTGTATACATTGGCCCACACTTACTAAAAGTTAGACAAAATAGACTTGTCTTAAAGCGCACCAGATTTTACTGACTCGCCGATGCTGGATGATAAATCTAGTCTATCTGTAGACTGGACAAAGTTTATGCCACCTCTTAGTTGGCTTATTTCGAACCAGAATTGTGGCACACACTGGCCAAGACTTACTGATAGACAGTGTAAACTATGGCCTCTTTCCTATACTGATGACTTCATGTTGAGGCTTCAGGAATTAGAAAATGTTTTTTTCCTCCAGCACAGTGTATGGACCTTGAAAAAAACCGCTAGCGGTTTTTCCATGCGATTTTTACCAATTCAGCGCCCAAATCCACAACATGGAATTTTGCCTCCCATTAACTGCGTTGGTTTTTGCAGGCAGAAGCTATCTGAAGAAAGCTAGCAGAACCCATAGAACTCTATGGGGAGGCGTTTTTACCACGTGGATTCTGACACGGATTCAGCGCCAAAATTCTCGCCAAAAAACTCAGTGCGAATGGACCTTGAGTTCACATGGAGATTTTTGGCGAAGAGTTTGGAGAGGAAAAAGTCCGCTTCAGGAATTAAGAAATGTTTTTTTGAAGCGTTTTTTTTAACGAGGTGTTATTTGTAGTTTTTTTTTTGGTAGTGTTTTTAGTTTTTGTTTTTTTGTTTTCCTCCAGCACAGTGTATGGACCTTGTAAAAATCGCTAGCGTTTTTTCTACCTCCTATTGACTGTTTTTTTTTCAGGTGGAATCTGCCTGAACAAAGCTCAGCTCGCTTCTTTTTTCTTCTACCGGGAAAAAACGATAGCGGGAAAAAAAGCTAACGGATCCTATAGTGGTCAATTTGGAGGTGTTTTTTGGCGGCAGATTTTGAGGCAGATTCTGCATCAAAATCTGGACCTAAAAACTCTGTGTGAACTCAGCCTTAGGAGGAACTGTATAGAGCGGCAGTCATGCATGCTCCCTGTTGTATCATTCAAAGTCTATGGGTTTGACAGAGATATCGAAACGTTGTACTGGAGATTGACAACTCCCAGTTATCAATGTATTTATACGTTTCCAGGAGGAATAACAGAGGAACGTCACTATGTAGCATTCTCCAGACTTGTTATTTCATGGGGAATACATACACTCACCGGCCACTTTATTAGGTACACCATGCTAGTAACGGGTTGGACCCCCTTTTGCCTTCAGAACTGCCTCAATTCTTCTTGGCATAGATTCAACAAGGTGCTGGAAGCATTCCTCAGAGATTTTGGTCCATATTGACATGATGGCATCACACAGTTGCCGCAGATTTGTCGGCTGCACATCCATGATGCGAATCTCCCGTTCCACCACATCCCAAAGATGCTCTATTGGATTGAGATCTGGTGACTGTGGAGGCCATTGGAGTACAGTGAACTCATTGTCATGTTCAAGAAACCAGTCTGAGATGATTCCAGCTTTATGACATGGCGCATTATCCTGCTGAAAGTAGCCATCAGATGTTGGGTACATTGTGGTCATAAAGGGATGGACATGGTCAGCAACAATACTCAGGTAGGCTTTGGCGTTGCAACGATGCTCAATTGGTACCAAGGGGCCCAAAGAGTGCCAAGAAAATATTCCCCACACCATGACACCACCACCACCAGCCTGAACCGTTGATACAAGGCAGGATGGATCCATGCTTTCATGTTGTTGACGCCAAATTCTGACCCTACCATCCGAATGTCGCAGCAGAAATCGAGACTCATCAGACCAGGCAACGTTTTTCCAATCTTCAATTGTCCAATTTCGATGAGCTTGTGCAAATTGTAGCCTCAGTTTCCTGTTCTTAGCTGAAAGGAGTGGCACCCGGTGTGGTCTTCTGCTGCTGTAGCCCATCTGCCTCAAAGTTCGACGTACTGTGCGTTCAGAGATGCTCTTCTGGCTACCTTGGTTGTAACGGGTGGCTATTTGAGTCACTGTTGCCTTTCTATCAGCTCGAACCAGTCTGGCCATTCTCCTCTGACCTCTGGCATCAACAACGCATTTCCGCCCACAGAACTGCCGCTCACTGGATGTTTTTTCTTTTTCGGACCATTCTCTGTAAACCCTAGAGATGGTTGTGCGTGAAAATCCCAGTAGATCAGCAGTTTCTGAAATACTCAGACCAGCCCTTCTGGCACCAACAACCATGCCACGTTCAAAGGCACTCAAATCACCTTTCTTCCCCATACTGATGCTCGGTTTGAACTGCAGGAGATTGTCTTGACCATGTCTACATGCCTAAATGCACTGAGTTGCCGCCATGTGATTGGCTGATTAGAAATTAAGTGTTAACGAGCAGTTGGACAGGTGTACCTAATAAAGTGGCCGGTGAGTGTATATGTGCAAAAGCAGTCATGCCCTCCTGATGTCTAACCCCTGTTTTGGGTTCATTGTGCGACATCCTTCAGAGGCCTCACTTGCGCCAAGAAACAGTCTATAATAGCTGGATCTGACCATGGCTTTTAGCCGTGACTTCCGGACAGGTGGCCCCAGCTTTCAACCTTTGCAAAACCGCAGGTGAACTACAGCAATAATTGACCTGTGCACTTTGGGTTTGTGTCTGCAGTGTTCGGCACTGCTACTGCATTTCGCAGCGGGTTATCCACCAGCGATTTTGCAGTGGCTAATCTGCTGCAAGTACGCAACGGTTTGTTCCCAGCCCAAACGAGGAATTGCTGTGATCTTAACCATGGACTAAAGGAATTCTTTTGTGATCACAGACAATCATATGTGATATATGAGAGTCTATGTACTGAATAGAGGTACGGTACTCAGTTATGTGTCACATATGTTACACTTGAAGGTGACCCTGTCATTGACCTTGTCCTTGAATACTCACTTAAATGTGTGAAGAACAAGAAGGCATCTGGAGTGTACTGAGAAGTGAAAAGGCGGCTCTCCATCACATCTGGGGAAATGAATCATCTGCGCTTGGCACGGTCGGTCTCAGCACTATGATAAATTGTATTCTCATTGGCATTGAGTAACATTGAACATTCTGGAACGCTGAATCACTTCTGCGGGTTAGAGGTATTGATGCTCTCCTATAGAACATGTGCATAGATCTGATCGCACCATGCACCAATGGAAGAGGGGGATGAAACAGCACATTTGCTAAATTATCATAACAATAGTAATACGCCTGTATTTTCCATTTACTTTTCTCCATAATATACAATGAGTATGGCTCTGCTTGATACAGTTTTCCCCTTTTTTGATAAGTGTAGAATATGACTACACAGGATTTGTTTGTAGTCTGTAACCACAGGTTTGTATTGGAGCCATATACCCAAAATAGGATAGGTCATCAGGATTAATTTGATGGGAGGCCGAGGCCTGGACTCTGCACAGATCATCTGTCTTAGGCCAGGGCCGCACGGGCCGGAAACGCCGCGATTTGCCCGTGGTGGAAATGCCACAGGAAAAGTCACGGCATATTACAGTACTTGCAAGTGTATGGCACTCATGCGAATCCCATGTCCACTTTGCGGAAAAAATTGTAAAGTGGACATGCTGCAATTTCCAAAACCGTTGCGGTTTTGAAAATCGCAGCATGTCAATTATATCTACCGAAACGCTGGCGGCTTTCCTGTAGATCTAATTGTAACAGAAAGTCCGTGAAGGAAAACTTTGTGAACACTCTGTTCAAAGCGCTGTGGGAAGAACCACGATGCATTCACGCTGCGGTTGTTCCCGCAGCGCTTTAGCCCTGCATTTCTGACCTGTGGGGCCTTAGCCTTAGGCTACTTATATAATCTGCTATCACTTGTAGGTCTTTCTCTTTATATGTCTATTCCCATCTACTTGAATAGATAGTTTTGTATCCCCATACATCGGAAATCTGATTATTTCACATAATAGGAATCATAATAATCTCGATAATAACTATTTATTCTCCTGCCCCCCAAAGAAATTCTGCCATTCCCATCTACCTGTCTGACCTTTGGCCTACAATGCTTAAAAGTAACCCAAAAGTTGAGTGATTCAAAGAATATATAAATGATCATGGGCTGTATAAGGTTATTAAAGTCTTTTTCCTGAAACAGCACCGCTCTTGTCCACAGGTCATGTCTGGAATTGCAGTTTATCAGTTCAATGAGGCTATGTTGCCATACCAGATAAAACCTTTGGTCAGAAGTGAGGCAGTCAAAGTTCTCCCAAAAATGTAAAATGTTTCATAGGATAAGACATCAATATCAGATTGGTAGTTTGGCATCCGGGACCCCCACCAATCAGCTGTTTGAAGAGACACTGAAACAATGCAGAATATTCACTGCTTATTTAGCACAGTGCCGCACATTGTATAGTGGCTGGGCTTGGTATTGCAGTTCAGTCCTATTCATTTGAATGGGACTGAGCTGCAAATAGGCGTAATCAATGAACCTGACATTACATAGCCTGTGAACCAGGAGAAGTGCTCACTGGCTAATCTGTAGGGATCCTGGGTGTCCTAAGGATAGGTCATCAATATTTTGGCCTCAGAAAATCCCTTTACTATAGGTCAGGGCTCTGTTCACATCTGCGTAGGAGGTTCTGTTTGTGCCCTCTGTCACTGATTCTGACTTACACAGCACTAAATTTTCAGGTAAAATGGTATACATGATGACAGAACCCCAGCAGACCTTATTATAAGTGAGAGGGGTCTAGTGGGCGCTCTCATTTTCTTTTAGTTTTCTTCTCCTATGACATAACTGAAAAAGGAAAATCCAAATGCAGATGTGAAACCAACCTAAACCTATATTCACATGACAGTGAAAATGGGCCTGCAATATATGAGAGATCTGTGAAAACAGGGGCCACTGGGGTGCAAAACAACCCTGAAAAACGGCCGTTTTCATCTTTGTTGGTGTGATTGAAGGCTTAGACATGCAGATTACTAGGCATGTAATGTCTTCCTCCAGGGAGTTCCCTATGTGAGATGTCAGCGTCTGACCTTCTGAGTCCAGAGCTCGCTGCTGATGCTGCAATGTGACCAGACACTTGAGAAAGTCAATCATAGCTACAGAATACATAAATTATAAGCCATGTGGGGCTTCCTCTCCTGCCATGCTATATCAGTGCCTACAGCCTAATGGTACGATCCCACAGTGATGCCAGGGCGGCCATGCCAGTTGCCACAGTACTCCATTCATTCATTACAAAGTGATTGTCTCTGAGTCTTTCTAGGTAAAGGCTCTTTGGTAACATCTACAACCGCACCACTATTAACTTGGAACACTCAATAAAAAAAAACAATTTGTAATGAATCTTCGTGATATACTGTGCCAGCTGGCCTAGTCACCAAGTTTTTGTTCGCGCCATGGCTGCATCACGGCCACAGCTTGAATGTTTCATGGTCACGCCTTAAGACATAAGATATGAAAATACAGTCCTATGAAAAAGTTTGGGCACCCCTATTAATCTTAATCATTTTTAGTTCTAAATATTTTGGTGTTTGCAGCATCCATTTCAGTTTGATATATCTAATAACTGATGGACACAGTAATATTTCAGGATTGAAATGAGGTTTATTGTACTAACAGAAAATGTGCAATATGCATTAAACCAAAATTTGACCGGTGCAAAAGTATGGGCACCTCAACAGAAAAGTGACATTAATATTTAGTAGATCCTCCTTTTGCAAAGATAACAGCCTCTAGTCGCTTCCTGTAGCTTTTAATCAGTTCCTGGATCCTGGATAAAGGTATTTTGGACAAACAATTCAAGTTCAGTTAAGTTAGATGGTCGCCGAGCATGGACAGCCCGCTTCAAATCATCCCACAGATGTTCAATGATATTCAGGTCTGGGGACTGGGATGGCCATTCCAGAACATTGTAATTGTTCCTCTGCATGAATGCCTGAGTTGATTTGGAGCAGTGTTTTGGATCATTGTCTTGCTGAAATATCCATCCCCGGCGTAACTTCAACTTCGTCACTGATTCTTGAACATTATTCTCAAGAATCTGCTGATACTGAGTGGAATCCATGCGACCCTCAACTTTAACAAGATTGCCGGTGCCGGCATTGGCCACACAGCCCCAAAGCATGATGGAACCTCCACCAAATTTTACAGTGGGTAGCAAGTGTTTTTCTTGGAATGCTGTTTCTTTTTGGACGCCATGCATAACGCCTTTTTTTATAACCAAACAACTCAATCTTTGTTTCCAAAATGAAGTTGGCTTCTCCAAATGTGCTTTTGCATACCTCAGGCAACTCTATTTGTGGCGTACGTGCAGAAACGGCTTCTTTCTCATCACTCTCCCATACAGCTTCTCCTTGTGCAAAGTGTGCTGTATTGCTGACTGATGCACAGTGACACCATCTGCAGCAAGATGATGCTGCAGCTCTTTGGAGGTGGTCTGTGGATTGTCCTTGACTGTTCTCACCATTCTTCTTCTCTGCCTTTCTGATATTTTTCTTGGCCTGCCACTTCTGGGCTTAACAAGAACTGTCCCTGTGGTCTTCCATTTCCTTACTATGTTCTTCACAGTGGAAACTGACAGGTTAAATCTCTGAGACAACGTTTTGTATCCTTCCCCTGAACAACTATGTTGAACAATCTTTGTTTTTAGATCATTTGAGAGCGGGCTGTCCATGTTCGGCGACCATCTAACTTAACTGAACTTGAATTGTTTTGTAGAAAGAAATGGTCCAAAATACCTTTATCCAGGATCCAGGAACTGATTAAAAGCTACAGGAAGCAACTAGAGGCTGTTATCTTTGCAAAAGGAGGATGTACTAAATATTAATGTCACTTTTCTGTTGAGGTGCCCATATTTTTGCACCGGTCAAATTTTGGTTTAATGCACATTGCGCATTTTCTGTTAGTACAATAAACCTCATTTCAATCCTGAAATATTACTGTGTCCATCAGTTATTAGATATATCAAACTGAAATGGCTGTTGCAAACACCAAAATATTTAGAACTAAAAATGATTAAGATTAATAGGGGTGCCCAAACTTTTTCATAGGACTGTATGTTCAGCCAAGTGATACAATCTGTAAGGCAGGCAAGGTGTTCCCGGACCGCTTCTAAATTGTTCTGCAAAAAAGTCATTACCTTATTAAGGGATGTTCACACGAGATAGAAAACAATTTAATGACCATGCTGATTTTGTTGCAAAGGGTGAAATCTACATAGAAAGAGGTGACATGCTGTGGATTTAAAGGGGTTGGCCACTTTCAGACCAATATTGACAAACAAATGTACAATAAAAAGATATACAATTTTCCAATATACTTTCTGTATCAATTCCTCACGGTTTTCTAGATCTCTGCTTGCTGTCATTCATTCTGTTACTTCTAGAGGATAAAACTCTGACCATGGTCTTGTGATTTACGGTCCATGCTCATTTTTTAGACACAGGGCACAACAGGTTGTCAGGATAAGCTGCGCTTCCTATTTTAGCTGTGTCAGAGTGAATGATTCAGATTTAAGGTCCATTCACATGGAGTAAACACGCGCTCATTTTGGCAAAATACACGTGTAAAAATAAGACTCCCATTGACTTCAATGACATTTTTTTACACGTGTAAAAAAAACCATGTCAAAATACACGTGTAAAATGTCATTGAAGTCAATGGGAGTCTTATTTTTACATGTGTATTTTGCTAAAATGAGCGCGCGTTTACTCCGTGTGAATGGACCCTTACATAGGAAAAAAAAAGTCAGTGCTGTGTGAGTAAAAGGCTTTGTAATAATATGGGAAGATAGACTTTACTTCTAAATAGCTAAGGAGGGTTCACCAATCAGGAGCCCAGAAAAGCAGGGTGACAACACCTCTGGGATGTGAAGGGCAGCTTCATATTATAAAATTACTCTAGACATCTATATAACCTCATTGACTGAGTTGAACGCTCATTTGGCTGATATTGATTCTTTCAAGCTCCTGCGTACACATGCATGTTCAGCCCATCCAAGTGTGCAAGTGTGGTCAACAGGGAGAGGGGAGTAAGCTGCTGCCATGGGTCTCCGACAGTGACTTATCTCCCATGAGAATAAAAGGATGCCTGATCCTTACTTTCTCCGTTATAGTCTATGGGGTGTGCAGGTTTCTGCTTTTTAAATGAGATGGTCTTCATCTTTCAATTCCCCATGCGGACCCGAACAACAGAGACCCAAACGCTAGTGTGAACCTAGCATCAGTGGGTAACTGGAAAGCCCCCATACATAGAGCCATCTGATCCTGCAGGTTTGGCTATATTTTGTCTTATCTATACATATTAGATAGCTGATGACTGACACTCATTTGGATGACAGCTATCTCTTCCGATCCCCCCACACACACACATTCACTCTTTGGCTGAGTATACATGTGTTCTGAATAGGGGGACTGGAGAAAGTTACCACTGCAAGCGACTTATCTTCTTGAGAATTAAAGGACTGGTATATATAAAGCGGAAATTCAACTGTCCAATCCATATTACCCCTCAAGTTGGGAGCCCCTTACAAACATTAGATGGTTGGGCGATCTAGTGATATATCTCTTGTATATGGCCAGCTTTAAATCCTCTGGGTACTACTGGGAAGGACGCTAGTGTTGCGATAACTTTACATTAGGGAATATCTACCGTATATACTCGAGTATAAGCCGACCTGAATATAAGCCGAGGCCCTTAATTTTACCACAAAAAACTGTGAAAACGTATTGAATCGTGTATAAGCCGAGGCGGGGAAATGCAGCAGCTACTGGAGAATTTCAAAAATTAAAACGGTCAGAGTTTTTGGGTGCAGTAGATACTGGGGAAGGGGATGGGGTGTTTTGGTTGTCTGTCTGCCCCTTCCCTGAGCTTGAGGACTGTTTTTCCCCCCCCCCCCCCCCCACTTGGATTTCAGCCTGGCTGAATATAGGGTATCTGCAGTGCTCCTATTAACCCCTTCCCGACATAACAGGAGCACTGCAGATACCGTATATTCAGTAGATCGGGCACTTTCAGACACAGGATACCTAATGTGTATGTGTTTCACAGTAATTTTCTACTTTTATATGTATTCCAGGGAAAGGAGTGATTCAGAACTTTTATTTATTTTATTTTTTTATTATATTTTTTTTAAAGCTTCTTTTTTTTTCACAATTTTATGGGAGGTTCTATACATTACTATTGTGGCTGGTCATAATTTTTTTTTTTTTATGCTTGACTCGAGTATAAGCCGAGGGGAGCTTTTTCAGCACAAAAACTGTGCTGAAAGACTTGGCTTATACTAGAGTATATACAGTAGTTATACAATTTCCCAATATTCTCAGCAAACTGGTTCCAAACCAGAGATTGACTTTAATAAGTGGATAAAGGATCTTGCTATATAGTTATATGGATTGCTATGCACTAACTAGAATGGTTAACAGGTTGTTGAGGGAGTTGAACAGTGCTCCTATCTTTACTATGGAGCTTTGCTGCTCAGTCTTTCTGCCCTCCTCCATCTCCTCCCTTCTCTCACATTATTATGCAGGTCACATCTTTACAGCCTGCTGTCCTTTATAGGCCGTGATATGGTAAGAAATCCTAATCCCAGCATGCACCGCCGCACACAGCTATATATAGTGGCATAAATAGCCGGGGCAGCTGCTTGAAGACACCAAGACTTCTCATCCCTAGTCTTGGGTTCCCCTTGCTTAGGCACGGACAGGTCAGTACAGCGGCCGCAGTCAGCTCCGGGGTCAGACGGTTTAGATGGTGGGTGCAGATGACATGACATGATCAGGATGTTGTGTAATAATCGCTTGGGTTGTAATAAGTGTATTAACACCAGCAGAGTTAATGCAGGAGCTGCCTGGACGCCGGTCACTTGTACAGTCAGCTGCAGCCGCCACCTGTTGCTTAGGGTTGTGACTGAGAAGACTTGAGGATTTCATCCTCTAAATGCCGACACAGTATCGGAGCCTCATTGAGCACGCTTGTGCTGGTGAATAATATCAAATATTCTATTCCAGACATGATCCAGATGTGTCCATGTATCCACAGATGATTTTTTTTTTTTTATTATAAGATAGGATTAGACATTTATTGCTGTTACTGTGTTTTTCTGGGACAATCCTGGTTTGACACCATTTTTTTTGCAAATCCGTTTGTGGGCATGACTGCTTTAGTGATTTTTTTTTTTTTTAACCCATGGCTTAGTGTGTAAGGCTGCTTGATCTGTTTATCCCCATAGAGAAGTTGTATACACAATACAGTAATTCTATATATGGACCCTTACATGGCTGGAATCACTCATGCAGTTTTTGATGAAGTTTTCTAAGCCAAAGCCAGAAGTGGATCCAGTGAAAATGAGTAAAAAATAGAGATGAGCGAGTACTGTTCGGGTCAGCCGATCCGAACAGCACGCACGCACGCATAGAAATGAATGGAAGCACCTGGTACTTCCGCTTTAACGCCGGCCGGCCACTTAACCCCCCACATGCCGGCTACGTCCATTCATTTCAATGTGTGCGTGCTGTACGGATCGGCTGATCTGAACAGTACTCTCTCATCTCTAGAAAAAGTTCTCTCTTTATATTTTGAATCCGATTCTGACTCCAAAACTGCTTCAAAACTTGCATTCCAGCCTTAGGCTAAAGCCACATGTTGCAGAAACGCAGCAAATCAAAATGTTTTACTGTCCCAGCAAAGTGAATGAGATTTCATTTCATCTCATCCACACGTTGCAGACACAAATGCTGCAAAAAATGCAGCATACAGAGAAATGTTACGTAGATATTGGGAGGCAAAAGAGAAAAACATAGTTAAAAAGCTGAGAAAAGTGCCAGCGTTTTTGGTGCATTTATTTTTTTCTGGAGCATTTTTGTAGTATTTTGCTATGTGTGGCCTTAGCTTTAAGGTATTTTCCAGTCCCCATGTGTGCCCATAACTGCAGCGGCATATACCAGATATACTGTATAGTATACATTTACTAAAAATTAGACAGGTCAAACCAAGACTAGTCAGTCTTGAAGGGGTTGTCCAAGACCCAGGCGTAATGGATACACATGACCTATCCACAATATCAGTATCATCAGTATCTGATTGATGGACGTCTGACACCCAGACCCTGCACCAAGAAGCTGATTCGGTTGCGTCGGGCACTGGAAGCTTCTATACAGGACAGGGCTGAAAACAGCTCTGCTACTATTCAAGTAATAGGCACAGAGCTGCAGTATCCCAATACTACCATTATACAGGGGACAGGGCAGCTTCTCTGCACCTATAACTTGAATAGGACCGGATTTCATCTACTCCCCATCCAGCGTGGTAACTTCTGGAAGCAGCTACATCAACAAATCGGTGTGGGGTCTGGATGTTGGACTGGCACTGGTTAGATATTGATGACATACATGGTGCATAGGTCATCGGTACAAAAAAAAAACAAAACTGGGGGCAGGAATACCACTTTGTGCTAAAGCCCCATGTAGCAGGCCGCCGCCAAAAAGCGCTGTGGGATAATCTGTGGCGGAATCATATCATGGTTTTTCCCACAGCGCCTTTCACTTAACCACTTTCTGCTTCCATTATATATATACGGAAACTGCCAGCGTTTCTCTAGGTATAACTGCAATTTGCAAAAATCCGAGTGCTTTCAAATCACGGCATTTCCACTGTGGATTATTTTATTTTCTTTTTTTAAATGTAGATTGTAAGCCTCATATAGGGATCACAATGTACATTTTTTTCTCCTATCAGTATGTCTTTGTAGAATGGGAGGAAATCCACACAAACACAGGGAGAACATACAAACTCCTTGCAGATGTTGTTCCTGGTGGGATTTGAACCCAGGACTCCAGCGCTACAAGGCTGCAGTGCTAACCACTGAGCCACCGTGTTTCCCCTGTGGATTATTTCCTGCAGTGTGCAGATGGGATTAACCAGAATCCCATCAACTTTGTAGGGACTGTAAAACCCCACAGCGTTTACACTTTGTGGGAACCAGCTTTGGTTGTTGCAGTTTTTGATGCGTTTTTTTGAGCCAAAGCCAGAAGTGGATTGAGCAGTAGCTAGACGAATAAGAACTTCCTATATATTTCCCATTGTTTTTGTAGCCATTCTTGGCTTTGGTTCATAAAACCGCAGCAAAATCTGCAACAAAAAAAGCTGTGTTTCTGCAGCACGAGTCCTCAGTATAAAAGTCAATAGAGTAAATGGATGAGTGCTAATAAGACTCTATTCACATCAGGGTCGCAGTTTCTGTTCTTAACATCTGAGTTGAACTCCATTACAAACAAATCCCAATAAATCCTTGTAGATCCTATTGACTTATGAAGACATCCTTCATGTTTCCATCAGACTACACAGAACTTGCCTGATGGAAGTGAGAGTGACGATAGTGTGAACAGGGTATAATTATAAAATATTAATGGGTTCTCCTTTTTGGTGCCACCACAGACTCTCATCCTTGACAACAATCTCTCTTAGTTTTAATTGATGTCTCCAATTCCTAATAGTCACTTGTATGTATAGGTATAGAACATTCTATTCTCAGGAGGGCCCAACACATCCCATATTATTTTGATAGCCCTTTGATTTCAATAGCACAATGTAATGCTGAATTTCTCCTCTGGAGGCGCTGTAATGATATTGAACAAATTAACCTTGTGGTCCTGCATGACACCATGACTGTCGTATATATCTTTTAGCTGACATAGATGACTACAGAGAGTGGAGATTTGAGCGAGGGGTGTTCTTGATACATCTAAATTTTGCTTTTTGAATAGGTTTGCTGTAAATGACTCTTTAAGTCACGGAAAACAAGTGCAAATGTTCTCAGCGTCTCCCTGGGGATGGTTAGGGATGCAAATAAGACAGAGTTTCTGGAGCAAAGACTTTTGGGCATGCAGATGAGTCTGCTAGTTCCTGTAGTCAGTACTACAGAATGCCCTGAATTATTAGGCCCACATACACATACTGAACTCTGGTCTCCATCAACATTCAGGAAGCTTCTGGGCCCTAGTGTAAAATCTGTACCAGGCTGCAAAAGTATAACATGTCTTTGTAGTACTGGTGTCCCCATATTGGGATCAGAGTATATTTCCTGCCCCCAGTCCACTACCTGTATCTGGTTGTGTAACGAAGTTGTATCGAAAGTGGTTCTTGACATTCCCTTTGTTTTAGAAAAGTCCCCCAAAAGTGGTTACTAGCATTTAGCTGTAATTTTTGAGAAAACTTGGCAAGTAGTGCCCTCCTTGCTTTAAAGAGGACCTTTCATGGTTTGGGGCACAGGCAGTTCTATATAATGCTGGAAAGCCGACAGTGCGCTTTCACAATCTGTTCCCCGGGTAAATAGCTATCAGTCCCGGTACCGTAGCTCTTTACAGTCAGAAGGGCGTTCCTGACAGTCTGTCAGGAATGCAAAAAACAAACAACACCGAGCCAGTCCTCGTGTATTACCACTGGAAGAAAATGTGATTTAAATGGAGAGACAAGTGCTTGCTCATCTGGGTGGGTTGTGAGGAGGTCACAACAACCCAAATAGCCTTGAGAGCAAGCAAGTCCAGGGTATGTAGAATAAGGTGGAGGGCAGCAGCTGCAGGACCATTACACGAACGGGAACGTACAATGAAAAATTGGGGCCGGCCTGATACAATGATCGCCCTGAAGAACAGGCCAGTGACTGTGCACTTGAGGAAGGACTACCGTATGTCCGAAATGCGTTGTGCTGTTCCATTTGTTATTAAAGAAGTTTCTGTCATCTTCTGGGTAAGCTCTGTTCTTCAGGCCGATCATTGTATCAGGCCGGCCCCAATTTTTCGTAGTCTGTCAGGAAAGTCCTTCTTCACAGCAGCGCCAATAGCGCTGTACAGTGTGAGCGGGGAGTAATGCCCCCTCCCTCTGCTCACAGTGCTCGTCCATAGACAAGTCATATCAGGAGGGGAGGGGGTGTTCCTTCCCGCTCACACTGTACAGTGCGATAGGCGCTGCTGTGAAGAAGGGCGTTCTTGACAGACTTTCAGGAACGCCCTTCTGACTGTAAAGAGCTACGGTACCGGGACCGAAAGCTCTTTACCCGGGGCACAGATCGGGTAAGCCGACAGTGTGCTGAATTCAGCGCACTGTCGGCTTTCCAGCAGTATATAGAACTGCCTGTGCTCCAAACCATGAAAGGTCCTCTTTAAAGAGCTAATTTATATATTGAAAAAAAATTTGCCTCGGCAATGGAGACAGCAATTCACAAGGGGAAAACACTGTTTGATTCAGGTGACCCTAACCTATCTATCTGCAGGGCTGGGATGATGTGCTGAGTTCAGGTGACAGACTCCCTCCATTAGCAATGCTGATTGTTGTTCTTGCACTATGTGGACACACAGTGCAAGAACTGAACAATAGGTTATGACCAGATTTTACGTATGAAAGCACAGCTAACAGATTCCCCTTGGGTCATGCCCCGCGCCCCAGTCATGCCCGGTATATTTTATATTATGTGAGATTTAATTACATTTTGCTTTGTGTATATAAATATTCAACCAACCACATGAGCCTGGAGCAAAGTCACATCCATGGAGAGGACAAAGAGGGATAAAGAGGAGTAGGAGAAAAGGAAACATGACCATCTGAGGCATTATATAAACTAACGTATATAATTTTATGATACATTTTAGATTTTGAACTAAATATAAATGTGGCATTTCAGTCTCTTGTTCCCTGTTATCAGCCATGTCATGCTGGAGAGTTCATGACTGACTAATCTTATTACAAATGATATACCACTGTAGATATTTGGAGATGAGAGGTTTATCCAAGGATTTATTGTGATTGCCATGTTTGAAGTTGGAAAGGAATTTTTCCCCAAATATAGAGGTTTTTGCCTTTCTCTAGATCTACGCTGTAGGATTGCAGGTTGAACTTGATTTTCAATCTATGTAATGCCCGGTTCACACATGCTGATGTATTCCATCCGTAAGTGTCCGCATGAGGACCCCTACGGACGGAACACAAGCGCAACTGCAAACGCTGTGCAGTTCAAGCACACGGGCCCCATAGACTATAATGGGGTCTGTGTGCTTGCTGTGCACTGCCTGCACGAATCGTTCGTGCGGGCAGTGTGTGGCAAGCACACGGACCCCATTATAGTCTATGGGATCCGTGCGCTTGAACTGCACAGCGTTTGCAGTTGCGCTTGTGTTCCGTAGGGGTCCACATGCGGACTCTTACAGACGGAACACATCAGCATATGTGAACCAAGCCTTAAAATGACTCTTGTAAATAATTTATTCACTTTTGTGAATTTTTTTTTTTTGGAAGTTCAGCATCTAATGTCTAGTGCAATGATTCTTAAGCTGCGGTATGTGTACCCCGGGGGTACAAGTCATGGCTGAGATGCACTGTTCTGTCTGCCCAGAATGGAAGCCAATGCATGGGTGTCATCCTTACTTTAGAAGCACTTTGAGCACTTCCATTAGTACCGAAGGTGAGCTGTATTCATAACTCATCTCTCTGCTCCTCGCTTCTTCTGTGTGCTGAGTACTGACATCACAGCAGAGAGGAAACATTATATTGAGTGCAGGGGCCATTATATTACATGTGGGAGCACTGAGGGAGACTTTATACTGAAAGTGGGGGAAACTGAGGTGCAGAGGTGGGTAACTGGACCCTGAACCATATAGGGGTTGGGCTGGGCTTCCATCGCGACACATAAGGATGCAAGCCCTTGTGTCCTGGGTGTCACCAAGCATGCCCAAAGCCTTCCGGAGTCCAGGAGAGGTAAGTAACAGTGTTTTTTTTATCTTCCCTCACCTCTCTTAACCCTCCGATCATTATACTCTGAAAAGACCCCCGAGTTTAATGATAGCAGTGTTTGTGGGGTTTGCAGGCCCACAGGCTCACTTACCAATCCCGGCTCTTGCTCAAAGCTGCCTCCATAGATGGGGAAGCGCTGGCGGCCGTGATCAGAAGCCAGGATTGGTAAATAAATTAGAGCCCGTTATCTGTTGGAGTTACTCCATCAAATAACGGCCCCCTAATATCCAGGCCCTGTGGCAGCCACTACCGCTGCCACCCCAGTAGTTACGCCCCTGCATGTATAGAATGAGACTTGTGATTGGCTGCAGTGTTACATGACATCTGGCACCTCATCACTGCTGCAAAGTCAACAGCCTCACAGAGACTGTTGGAGCGTTAGTGATGGAGTGATGGTAAATTTTTAATAGGTCAACAATGGTTATGTTTTATTTTGTCAAATTTACTAACCTTCTAAATTCTCTAAGAACTCCTAAGAACAGGACTTTTTCTAACAGGTTGCTTTCACAGACTCTGTGCTGGACTGACGCCTGGTGCAGATGGGAACATAGTGTAAGAAAAGACTTACCGTATGTCTTTTTCAAGATAGTCTAGTTTCGCATGGACGCATACGGTTCATGAAATACGAAATGAACGTGGGCCGTGTTTCTGGGATGGAACACACTTACTATGCCTTATGGAGTAAATTTTGAAGATTCTATCAAGTGTTGAACCCTGAAAGTCACTGAACATCTTAGGTAAGGTGACACTATCTGTATCTGGAGTAGATAAGAGATGGCTTCACCTTCCCGTGTGACATTTCACTCCTTCTACAAGGACAGCTCCCAGTATTACATAACCAGTGCTGTTTAAAGATAGCCTTTATGGGCCCCCTATCCAGCCCATCCTCCATATGTAACCCTTGAGGCCTATGGGGTGAGTTAAACATAAAGGTCCTTACATGAACATTTTAATGGTCCGTTTTTAGTCTCATCCTAGCAATATTTGTGAAGCCTTTTATATGGACAGCGATGTACTTAGAAGAGAGAGGGGCCCAGAGATCAAAATGGATCCATTATATTGCCAGGTTTTAGTGCAGGGGTCAATTCTCTATTGCCATGTTTGATGACAGTAAGAGTAATGCTAGTAAGGACAGAAATATAAGGGATTGTCTATGTATATGCAGGTCAGATTTTATGGTTCTGCACGCGGTATGTACTACAATGTGTATATGAACAGCGACGGCGACACAAGACGAGGGTGATCCATACTTAGAACCTGTAAGGGTGGAAGCCATTTTGACCTTATTAGGTAGGGGCTGAGGGCCAGGATGTAATGTGACCTAGGACTATGAGTTTGGACAGGTGACAGTGCGCAGAGGATCCATGCAGGACAGCAGCTGTTCTCAACCCCCAT